>NW_009231102.1:5295-36443 GCF_000690835.1 Fulmarus glacialis | reverse complement strand
GGTGGGGCTCAGATTGCTCCCGGGCCACGGGGCGAGCGGCACGAACCCCGCTGGGCCGCCTTCCCTGCAGGTGGGGCGAAGGAGCGGGGCACAGGGTACTTCAAGCTCCGTAACAGGCGCAGATTTTTTCCGGAGGAGTTCAACAGCTGGCATTTTGAGGAGTGAGGGTAACTTTGCCCCAGTGCTGGAAGATACTTCATGGAAATCTTTCCTACAGACCAGGTCTTCTGAGTATGCTCAGATTCAATTCAAAAATTGAATCTAAAAGCAGCATTGCTTCAGTTTCACAAATTTCAGTGCCAAATTTATGTTTTACAGCCAGGGCTTATCTTTCAATAGGGCTTTCTCCCACTAGGAAGCTTCACAGCAATGAGGAAAATACCAGCTCCACAGTAAAGCATCCTACTGACACACGCTAAATCCCAATACTTATTTCTATTCTGTTTCAGCAGTGGAAGTTCTTGATGTAATGGGAACAGAAAGAGGTACATAAATCCAAACCAGGGTGATGTCTGTCCAGCCTCCTCTGGAAAACAGCGAGTCAGACCTGTAAAAATGAGAAAGAAGTCCAAGACTAGAAGAAGTATATGCTGGGACAAACCTGAAGGCTAGTGTTGTGAACACCACTCCTCACCAACAGCTGCAGGTAGTATGACTGTCTTTTATGTAATTTAAGTTACAAACAGAGCTCAAGAGACTTATCGATAAAAATATGTATCACAGCACACGCTACCTGTCAATTGATTCTGATCTCCTTTCGGTTCAAACACTCTCCCTGTTATTTTTTCCTCTGTAACACATGAAACCTCATTATTGCAAAATCCAAACAACATTCAAAGAAATTTTTTCTGGTTTTCCCGTCCATTCCTATTCACAGTCTAGTGAAAACCGCTTAAAGTGTAATTCTGTCTGTCTTTCCAGCTGACATTCTTTCCATTCCAGTCCCGCTTCCTGCAGTTTCCTCGGGTGCAGGGTGCTTTGCACTACAATTGTCTGAATTAAGATGTAATGCTTTCAGTAGAAACTGGGTTTGCAAACACAGTTTAAAACATAGCATCCCCCAAACAACTGTCTGAAGGCAGCAGGAAAAACTGGGCTTTGCTATTAGCTGACACCACTCCAAGAAGTCAAAGGACTATCCGGGGATCAGAGGGCAGTAGTGCTGACATCAAGGCACTTGACAATTGAGCAATGGTTTACAAAGGATTAATCATCTAAAGGTTTCAGCAAGCATTTTGGAGACAGCTCAGAAAAACAGAGCTGTAAATAAAAGTGAAGGCTCGGAAATACAAGACAGAGAGGCAGGCTGGATACAGAAGGGCCATGGGCAGCATAAGGATTCAAATACATGAATGAAAACATCTAAGGGCTGGAAGGACACAATCTGGAAGCAGTGGCGGGTGAGGAAGAGAAGGCTGCAGCAGTGAAAATATTCCAGGAATGGTGGAAATGGGGTAAGGGAACCAGGATTTATTAACAGGACTTTCCCAGTATGCACATTACTCTTCCATTATGCAATATTTAGACCTTTGCTCATGCAATTCAAACAAACTCCAAGTTTTTAAACTCTTTATCAAGCCTGCAGGAGTGTCTTGGAATCCTTGTGATAGGGAAGGCCTTGGTGTCTCATGCAGCTCTAAGGACACTCCAGCACTGCGTGGATCTTGCCACATGATGAAGTAGAAAGTATCAGGAGGGAAGCATGTGTGCTTGTCCATATCCATGGCAAGCATTATCCCTGGAAGAGCCCAGGATCTCTCATGCCCTCTCCAAGTGCAAGTTCTATCAGTGGAAACAAGGATTTCTTCCTCATCAGACAGAAAATGCTCCTTTCTCCAAAGTCAGCCAGGTTGTCACCGAGGTCTGTGTTCTGGCTGCATGCCGAGATGCCGCAGGGCACCTGCTCCTCAGCCCTAGTCTCTGCCCTCAGTCCTGGTGGTGCATGAGCGCATAACACCAGAAATTTTACAGCCGACACTTCTTGCCAGAAGCAAGAGCAATCTAGCTGTTACAGCTCTGCTTTGCCTATGATGGGAACCATTTCTGCTTAGCCCCTTGATGGCCAACCTCCACTGCAGCCCCCCCATGAGCTGACCATTTGTTAGGGCAAGTCCCTCAGTGCTCCCCGCAGACAGAGCACACTGTTAGAGGATCCTGGTATATGGAGCCAGGGGTCTGCCTGGGCACAGCACCTTGACAACTAAACTCCACTCTTCCCAAAGCTCTGAGCCGCAGAACCGTGACAGAAAAGGAGTGCAACACTGGAGCATTCATTTACAGGATGTATTTATTACACTGTAAAAAGTCCATTGGATTTGGAGCCATTTACTCTATATGTACACTGGTTGTACTCCCACCCCAACTGTAGGTTCCTCCCAGTACAGTATACACCGGGTTGGAGTCATGCCCATCCCCCTCCCAGTCACCAGTGGGATTTCTGAGATTGATGTTATTGAGAATTTAGCCAACTAATCGAGAGAGGAGGAAGAACAGAGATGCAGCTCTTGCCAGGCAGCCAGCTCTGCTCTGGCCATGGAGGGGTGGAAGAGCAGGACATCCCTGCTACCAGGGCCTCAGCTGCAGGGATGTTCTAAGCAGAGAAGGAGTGGGCTCCCAACAACTAGAAGATGCAGAAAGGTGCAATCTCTGCAGAGCTTCCCAGAGAAAGCACAGCATACTTGCTGGGCATCTGTCAGCAGGTGCCACAGAACCCCACTTTTCTAGCTGAAGAGGATGTTCTCCTAAAGAATGGGGCTGGACACCCCATTCTTTAGGAGAGGCCAACGTAGCAAGTGGTGCACAACATAGCGCTGCTGCGCACGCTGGGGGAGTGGCTCCCCAACCGCTGTTTGAGAGACGGCTGTGGTGCTCTGCTCTCAGCTCACAGGACTCTGCATTTCCTTCTCATCTGCTCAACTAGGCAGAGCCTTCTGAATTTGCGCTTTCCAACCAGGAAGCCTGATTACGTTTACAGGAGGAGGGAGGAAAGCAAGCAGTGCTGCCCCTACCAGACCCCCCTGCTGCCTACTCCCTATCTGGCATGGGGATTGCTGTGATCCATGTTGCAGAAGGAAAGGCATGTGGCTACAGCAGACAAGAAGCCCTATGTAGCAAGCTGGGAGCTGCACTGTAAGCAATCCACATTTCTACACAAAATTTTTAGGCATGCCCAGAGACCAAACAAAGCAGTGCGACCAGAAGCATGGGCAGGAAAGCTAGGGAATGGCTAGGGAATTGTCCAGGGACTGGACTGAATAATCTGAAAGGCAGTCCTGTACTGCAGACCTTCTCTGGTGTGACATCAAAGAGTTTTCCCTCTTCACCAGATGAACTGGTGGCAGTTTAGTCCCAGGCTGCTGGGTACGGGCGTTGCCTGGCCCCTGAGATTGTGAAGGCAGGAAGGAGACTGGTCAGAGGAACTGGGAACCCCTCCAAGAAGACAGGGATTTCTATGCAGATTTCTAGGTGGTTGCCACAAGAAGGGAGCAGAATGTGATGTGCTCCAGGGGGATTGTGGCAGCAGCCCTTCTGCTCAGGTTAGCATCACCTTCTAAAACAAACATGCCTGCTATCAGAGAACATTTGGCCAGCATCCTCCACCCACAGAGCTTCCTCAGCAGACAGTTCTCAGACACCCTCGAACTAATTGACTTCAGAGGTTGTCATAGGGTCAGTGGGCCGAGGAGTAGCTAAGAGGGGAACAGGAGAGGTGGCTTCAATTAGGGCTGGGTTGAGAATGATTGGAAGAGTCATAGGTGGCACCCCAACCTGCAGGGGAGAGGCAAGAGGCTGCAGGATGAGTGGCGGCTGTGCTGTCGTAGGAGGTATGTCTGTAACGTGGCTTGTCTTTGTTGGAGCTGATGCTGGGAAAGAAGGAGAGGCAGAGGTGCTGATGGTGGGTGAGGCAGGTGCAGTGGCTCTCTCAGACTCTGGAAAAAGGAAGAGACAAAATATATCCTTACATAGTCCCTGACAAAGTCACCTTTCAGCTCAAAGCTAAGCAGGGCTGAAGATCCACTCAGAGGCCTTTTCAGACTTGCCCCTTCCACATACCTTCATACAAGGCCCTGAGGAGCAGGTGCCGATCACAGGCATTCTGCCCCAACCTCTGCCCACCCCAATAACCTCAGCAAGAAGACCACAACCTATCCATTTGGAAGCACAACAGTTCTACAACACCAGAGGCCTGGTCACTGTAGATCACGCTAAACCAAGGAAAAACAGATCCATGCCACCGTGCTGGGAAAATGATTCCAGAAAGAAGAAAATGGGACTCACCACTGGCACCCAGTTCACAGGGCTTCTCCAAAGGAGCCAGGTGGGGGGCTGGTCTCATATCCCCTGCAGGAGAAGGGGGCAGGGCAGACACTATTGATTTCTGATGCTGCTGCTCCATTGATATGCTGGGGACAGGATCTAGGAAAACAAAACAAGCAGTGAGCCCACACACCAGTTTGCTCACTCCTTTTGCCCACCTTCAGTTTGCCCTCCTTGTGCCACGCTCCCACAGCCTCCTGCAACTATCATTTCATCAGCATCCAGGCACTATGGCAGCTGGGTAATGGACAAGGTGCAAGCACTGGGTCCAAGACCTGTTTTCTTAAGGTTTCTCAGCCCCTTGTACCTTGGATGACTGTCTGTTTGAAGAGCTCATCCCGCAGCCTAGGTAAGAAACAGTCAATCCGCTCCCAGGTGATCTCCCAGAGATCTGAGTATCCTGTCCGTGAGTCAGCACTGTGGAATATCCCAGCCGTATCCATTACAAGCAGCATATTCTTCAGAGACTCTGGGATGGCCTCCAGCTGTAATCAGAGACACTCCTCAGGACACAGAGAATGGACATATAGCAATGAACAAAAGCTCAAAACAGCTCATGGGCTGCCTTGGAAACAGAGGCCAAGGGGAGAGACCATAGAATAAAATGGTTTTGGAAGGGTTAAAAGGTTAAAAAAACTCCACAAACCAAAACACCTTTAAAGTTCAGAAGGTTAAAACCAATGAATGTTTGTTCAAAGAACCACAGCATCACTTTCAGCAGCTTACCAGTAAGTCACTGGAGCCAGCATGCATGTATTTGTCCATGAAGTCCAGGATTGTAAGCCACAGGGCAGCAAAGGTGGTCAGTGAGAGCAGCGGGGAAAGATGCTGTAGGAACACCTAGAATAAAACCACAACTACTGTCAACAAGTAGTATCAGGGCTGCTGCTCATGGCTTGACAAGTCAGTCTTGCAAATCTGGAATTCCCCCTCCTTGTGGCAGGCTAGGAGCATGCACTGGCCCAGCCTGAGCATGCCAGAGGCCTCCACTCTTCTGAGCTGCATAGGTAGAGAAGTGGATCTTGAATCCTTTGCATGAGGCCACTGCAGTCTGCACCACCATGTCTTCCAGCCCTTCCAGACTCTCTGCCTTAGGTCAGAACTATCAGCTTGTGACATGCATCATTTCACCACTAGAATAGACTGTCTTCAACTAATGTCGAGTGAAATACTTCCCTCTCCATCCTTCATAAAGTCATGAACTCCTTCCTGACAACTTTTCCAAAGGCCAGGATCATGGAGACAGTTCTGGAAAGAAGGCATGTCCCAACAGCAGAAGGTGGTGGAGAAGCCCAGCACTGAAGACAGTCAAACTAGCAAACTGACACCTATCCAGATCAGAGATGCTGAGAAACTAACACAGTGAACAGTTTGTTTTTCTTGAGGCACATGGTTTCCCCTGAGCTTTCAGGCAGCAGAAGCATGCTCACCTTGGAAAGTAGTGTTGAGGCTCTCATCCTAGTTTCTTCCATCCCACCAACATCAGCTGGGCTGATGTTCTCGAGTAGCTTGGTTAGCAGTGGGAACAGCACCTGTTGGATCAGACACATTGATATTTCAGAGCTGAAAAATGACTGATGAGATTTGCATAAACAGCCTTACAGGAAGGAGCTGGCTTTTGGGACTGGTGGCTTCTAAGCAGAGAGCATGGGAGAAGCAATAGGAAGTGGAAATGAGTGGATTCATTTCAATACTCCAAGAGGCTCTGTCAGAAGCCTAAGCAGAGAGGGACTTTTCACAGGATCAGAGTAGGGAACGCCTTGTCTGTTGTGGTGAACAAGCTGCTCAAGAAGATGGTGCTAAAGCAGGACACCATTCTGCCATTCCCACACACAGCTTTGCTCTTCATGACAATGCTGTCCTGCCTACATGCCCAGCCCAGCCAGGAAGTTACCTTGTTGAAGCAGGACTCCCATTCCAGGGCATCCAGGGCCTGCAGGTCATGTACCAGGAGGGCCCGTTGCAAGTAAGTGAGTGCCTGCATCCGTACCTGGCGTCGGGCATCACAGCACAGCCAGGCAATACCTGCAAGAGAGGGATTCAGGGCAAAGCTCACAGGGACAGTGTCACTTCCTTACTTCCCCAGTCTAGGGTGAAAAGTCTAATGAAGATCAAACACACTCTGGGGAAAAAAAAAGGAAAAAAGAAAAAGGATTGTACTTGTTCCAGGCCACAAGCTGGGAATCTAGTTTCACGTCCAGAAGCAAGCTGGCAGCTAACTCATGCTAAAGATACTTTTCCGGACCTGATCCAAGTTCTTTTTCAATTACAGCAGACCCTAAAAACAACCTCCGCCTGCTTTCTACAGTTAGTTCTTGGCTCCTCAACTTTCCCGAGTGCTGCCATTATTTTGGAAGTGTCTCTGCTCATTCTCGTCACAAGGCGATGGCTTTACCCTGTAGCAAAGGACACCAGCAGTTGGACCACAGTGTTCGGGAATCTGCTTCGATTTTCCTCCCTGCTGTCTCTAGATGGCGTTGCTCCTCTGCCCAGGAGCTGTAGATGGTGGCCGCTCGTGTGTGCAGGGTGTGCATGAGGTCCAGGAGCTGCAAGTCAAGCATCACATTAAGCAACACACAGGACTTAAATTTTTGAAGGAACCCTGGTCTCTGCTCTTCCCCAAACCAATGCTAAAAGGCTCACAGCTACTCAAGCCTCCTTCCTGTATGTTCATAACGATGGATAGCTATGGAGATGGTGTTCGGCCCTGCTGTTTGTGCCCTCCTTAAGTGGTCAAGTGCCAGCAAGATTTGAGTCAGTTCAGTAGCCATGTCAATCCCATCTTCAAGGAACAGCATCCTGCCAGGAGAAAGAATGGAGCCTTTCCTGGCACAGAGCATTGACTCTTCCAGGCAGAGGGAGAAACCCAGTGACTCAGCTATGCTGTCCAGGGACAACTCTCAGCAACTTTTTTTTTTTTTGAAAAACAAACAAAAAAAAAGCATGAAGCACAAGCAAAGCTCCCTCAGAACAGGTCCATATGGGCAAATGACAGCATTCTAGTCACTTTACTACTGAACTGAGGTCCAACAGCCTGGCAGTCAGCAGGCCTGTGCCTTCACACCTTTGAAGTACCAGCTGGAGAGAGAAATTACTCCCTCATCCCAGTCCTCTGTACTTGAAATCCCAGTGCCTCACCCACAGGGCTTTCCCCTCTCCACAAGCTCAGATGCCCTGTCAGACTCCCCACTAATCCTACATGAACCTCATGCTTCCAAATGCCCCTGATCCACATCATCCTACCTAGTATAGTGACTCACAGCTCCAGACCCCACCCTCCTTGCTTTTCAGAGGACTTCTCTCTCCACTGCTATTCTGCTTTTTCCTGTCCAAATTGCAGTCTTCCTCTTTCACTGCAGAACAACACACTGCCACCAGAGCCACCCTCTGCCATCCAGTGCCTACTAACCCAGGATGCAACCCCGCCTCATCCCATGAAGAATCCCAGTGATTCCCTAGCAAGATTCTGAGTATGGGAAAGGAGAGGAGGAAATCCTTGCTATACTTACGTCCTGACTAACCTGTAAAGACACAGTGTGGTAGCTGGCAGGGATGCTCTCATCCTCATCCTCATCACTGTGTGTATGCGCCTGGTGCTGGCTCAAGACCCGTGATCGCCGTGTGGAGCTCTCCTTTGGCTTTTTTTTTAACCGACTGGATTTACTGTCATACCTGTGGCTCTTCCCCCTCTTCTCCTGGGACTTGTAGCCTAGAAAGTGAAAGACAGCAACATACCCTATACACACTCCACCACACAATTTTCTGCCTTTCAACACACACAGCAGCCACCTTTTGATATCACCAGCGGAGGGCCCTGTCCTGTGAAATGGCAACTACCCGCTTGAAGAGGTATCCAGCACCCCTCAGGAACAGCCTTCAGTAACAGCTGATACTACTACCTCCACATCAGCTCCAGATCTCCCCTCTATCCCAGAGAGAGGGGTAAGAATAACGTCCCTGCCGCCAGCAGGAGCCAGGACACTCTTCTCACAGCAGACCATTTTCTGGGGGTTGGGGACTCGTTCCCTGACAGTATACTTCACACTTCTTGCTGACTGGCCTCCCCAAGCCCGATCCTGATTGTCAAACCAAGGGCCATCTTACCCCCATTCAAGCTCGCCTCCACAAAGATGCGGATGGTTTTGACACAGAGCTCGAAGTTCTCAGGTGTAACGTGGGCAGCATCTCGCACGATGAAGGACAGGGACTCTACGCACTTCATGAGAGACTTTGTGTCATGTGGGCCCAAATCCAGCCCCACAGTCAGGCTGTACTGATTGACAAGAGGAGATGGCCCCAGCCTGCTGAGCCCAGCAGTGGATCTGGAGGTGTCGATGTCATCTTTCCCCACCTGCAGGGCACAAGAAGAGGGTAGCAGGAAAGGGTGCATAACAAGCGGCACTTCATGCACGCGCTGAAAGGGCCTTTCTTCTGAAACCAACATCCAGTCTGTAGGATCCATTTCCCTTTCTTCCTCATTTGCCTCCAAGCTTTCCCCTCTCCACCTGCATCTCCTCCCCATCCTCCCTTTACACTGTCAGCTCATCTTAGCTCTTTTCTACTGTCTTATTCTTTCTTCCCCTACCACACTGTCTGCCCACAACCATGCTAGGAGTAGTCTTCTTCAGGCACCAGAAGCCATTGGCTAATCACCATTAGCCAGCCACTGTTCATGACATCCACATCTGTCACTGAGCGATGCATCTTGCCTGGCTTCCCGTGATCTGTGTACACCTCCGAATCAGAGGTGTAGCCACGGTCCAGGCTCATGTCACTTGGATGATAGGAGGAGGAGACCTCACTGTCTGACTGAGCACCTTCAAGACAAAAGGCATGGGGTATAGATCAAAGCCAAATCAAGGACTTGGAAGAGTAGCTGTGGATAAGGGAGAAGCAATCCAGATTAGTCAGATCAGCATCAGCTAGGAACCACCAGCAGGCCCTGGAAGAAATTGGGCCAGGCCTCTCCTCCTGTGAGAGGAAGAACAACTACGACAGGAGCATGCACAGGAGACAGCAGGAAACACAGATCTTTGACACTGTTTCTCCCCTGTAGGTATGTCTGGCTTTCCCCTTCAGAGGGAAGAGGCTTTCCATCCTCTGCTATGTCACTTGTCAGCCTGACTGTGGATTTAAAAAGGGCAGGAAGTCCAGTGCTTTGACCCTGGGGGAAGAATCAGATGTACCACACACTTTAAGAACTACTGGAGGTGCTAGGTCAGCCAAGACAACTCGAAAAGCACAACACAGAATGACACGACTCATGTAGGGCCTCTGGGATCGCTCAGCTCCACATTAATACTGGTAAAGTCTTTCTCATGAACAGCAATCTACATTAGCATGTTCCACACCTGTCAGATCTACCTTCCCTGACCTTTAGGATAATCTTAAATTTCACATGTCCCAAGCACAGAAATCTTTGCAAGGGTCAAATTTAAGCTACTGATATAATGTTATTTAGAAGCAAAAATACATTCTCTCCATCATTCAACATTATCTAGAAACTCACCAGCAGAGAGACAGACTTGCTGTGAACACAGTGCACCAAACATTTTCAGAAGGAGGTAAAGAGAACTAATGTTCTGATGTGCAAGGTGCCACAGTCAAGTAGTTTGCTCAATCAGCAAAGACAGAAGCAGTTTAAAAAAAAAAAAAAAAAGATGGGAGAAGACAGCCCAGCATTAGCCCAGAAGACAAAGGGACAAAGGCTGTAGGGGTTTTGCAAAATCAGCCTTCTCCCATCTATCTACCACAAAGCATCAGGACCTAGCAAGGAAGTTCTAGAAAAACAAAGAGGAAAATGAAGGCTTCTGGAAAAGTCTTTTCTCGCTGTTTGCTTTAAAACTTTGAAGCTGTCAGCCTCAAATACATTGCCAGCTGGCTAAAGCGAAACAGGAACCGTTTGCTGAAAAGACCGTCTTTCTAACACAGTCAAGAGAAGTGGGAAATAGTGGGTTGGTCTTGTGGGAAAGGTTCAGGCACTCTGAACACAAATGGATTTGGAAACAGAATTTTAAAGAACAACTCCCTTTACGAGATCCTTAAAATGGGGACAGAAAGGAGTCAGTCCCACGAAAGAAGCAAGTATGACAGGAACAACAGCTGAGTTTACATTACACACCCAGATGAGAGATTAAGGCTATATTACCCAAGGCACCAGACCACAACCAGCAGAAAATGCTCCTTGGGTAGAGCAAAGACCTTCTACAGCTGCTACAACTGATATCAGTTTTCCTCCCACTGCTCCCCCAGGGACTAGCACCTGGACTGCTGCTCACTGAGTAGGAAGAGATGGCAGAGTAGAGACAGGGACAGACCATGGGGTAGGAGTGAACAGCAGGTGCTGGTCTTTAATCTTGCTAATGTAGTTTAATATCAGCTTTGTTTTCTTGCAGTCCCCTTTGCTAATTGAAAAGCTTGAGGAAACAGCTGCTTATCTGGCAGGCAGGCATCAGATTTCCTAGCAAAAGCTGGCCTGTCTTACCTGTGTCGTTATCTGCCCTTGCTGTAACCTGCAGGGCTGCAGGTGGCTTCACCCCAGACCCAATACACTCCAGGAGGGTGAAGAGTGTGTACCAGTCATCCCCAGAGTGAATGTTGGCAGCGTTTGTCTTCAGCAGTTCATGGAGGCCGTAGGCAACCTCATGGCTAACTCTGGACAGCACATTTGGCTTCATCATGAGCAGGATACGTAATGAGAGGAGAACCTGGCCAACAAAGGAGACAAGAATAACAGACCCTATTATTTACACTCCATTCTCCAGCAAAGTCCCCCTTCATTTATTTAGAGCTACTTACAACTGCTGTTTGTTGTTACCTGCAGCACAGACAGGTTAAATGTGGGTCCATCCAGCAGCAATTGATTTCCTGTGTTGCCAGGTGTAGCCATAAAACCCCAGTAACTGACTTTCAAAAATCCCTTACCTGTGCACTGATTTCTTCCCGACGAAGGAGCCGAATTGCCAGTCTCAGCAGTCCCACCACTGCCCTCTCCACCAAGAAGCAGAACTCCATCGCGTGGACACAGAGATGATAGAGGTGGTCTCGTACAGTTTGCCAGACACAGGTCACACGGTCCCTAGCCACAACAAGGAGGAGGGAAAGGGTAGGATGAAAGGAGATGAGACAAGCAGGATCCAGCCAGCTCTCCCACAACTCCAGACAACCCAGTATTTCTTCATTTCAATGAAAAACTCCAGCCGGGAGATATAAGAACAGACACATAGAAACAACAAAGCCATCAAATTTCTTATTTACTTCATTACTTGCAAAGCAATCAGGTGGGAGAATTCTCCCTCCAGAGTTTAGTTTATGTTCTCCAAATCTCATGATATCAAGCAATAACTCATGGGCGAATAGCCCCTCTGTTTGCACATGCTAGAGTGGAATTATTAAGCCCTGAAATTACAGCCACATGCTACTTCAGCTGGCAAATCAAGCTCATAAGGAACTCACTCCCTGGACCCAGGCAGCAGCTGCAGTAAAGCAGGGACATTTGCAGTGAATCTGCATGTATTTCAAGGTCATACCTATTCTCTAGCACAATCCTCAGAAGCATCTCCAAGCAGAAGGCAGCATCTTCTTCATCGTATGTCTCCTCATCAGGAGTCACAGAGATTAGAGCCTAGAAAAGCCAGGAAACGTTTGTGAATCGCAAGCCCCCAAAACTGGGGGACCAACAACTAAGGACCAACAGAATGCTTTGAGTCTGGGCAAAACTGCACTCCACCATCTGGTGAGGTCATGCATAGTTTATCAAAAATGCACTGGATAGAGGTCAAGCTAAATATATGGAAAATTATTTTTTTTTTTATTATGCAAGATGAATTTACAAGATGTTCAAGATGTTAAACTCTGACAAAGTCTCTCAGACGGAGAGAAATTCTGAAAGCCAGCAGTGTCTTGCTAAGAATATGTGAAGCACAGAAAAGATAGACATACCTAGGAATGACTACAAATACTGGAACTATTCCTCTCAAGCCATCAGCTTGTATATGAAGGGAGAATTCCTGACATAATAGGAGTAAGAGCAAAATGTTCCCCCAGAACTGAAATGGCACACAAAAACTGAGTCACCATTTCTCCACATGGGCCAGCAACATAGTGGTCTTTGTGTGATCCAAACAACAAGTTCTGCTTTAGCTGTTTTAAGTATTGTTCTTTGGGGTTTACTCACTTAGCATCTTTATTTTGAAACTCAATACCTATTCTTCTGAACTGCTGCAGCAAGCCTCGATAAATAAACCTTTCCTTTGTTTTAGCACAAGTCTCAATAGTGTCATGCACCCTATTGATGAAGCCAGTGAATTGCAATTACAGCAACCTGAAGGGAAAGACACTTGCACTGTAAGGAGCCATCGAATTAGGCAACACTCACTGCCAGCCCACACAGCATCCCTGCAAGGGCTGCACTGAACTATTTGCTTTTGGAAATGGTAAGCAGCAGCCAGATTCGTTCCACACCCTGGAGTGGTCTCAAACTCCACACTAGATGGAGAAGCCAGTATCAGAACCAGGTAAATAACTACCCTCCCCCAGGGAGATGAGCTTCTCTAGCCCAAAGGTTAGCGAGTCCAGCCTTATTACGTCTCCCACAGCAGCCAGGTACCACACTACCTAGGGGCACACAGTCAAATATTTCTGTACAGCTTTTGCCTCTAAAGTGGCCTTTTAGAATGTTCTCATTAGGCACACAGCATACCAGAAAAGATGAAAAAGCATAACCTTAAGTTCCTACACAAAGCTACACATATTTTCAAACACTTACCATGACCTCCTCAAGGCTTTTAGAATGCATTCCACAATTTAATGTCTTCCTCTACTACTGAAGCAATTGTGGCTGCCAGCACAGAAGTTACATCTAACAGCTGAACTAATGACTGGTTTCATATCCCAAATAGGTCCAAGACCTCCTTTGGGGGCAGGGAAACTAGGCAAGTATACAGCACATATCCATGATCATACATAGCATACTTGTTCCATCACCAGTCCAATCACTTGCCCGATATCTCTCTCACCTTCATGAGCTCCTGGAGGGATTCAAGTTGGAGGAATTTACTTTCTGTGATCAACTTCTCAGGATCACATTGCTGCAAAAGACAGAAAAGAGGACTGTGCATCTGGGGGATGGGGAAGGCATACAAACAGATCCTCCAGAAATACAGCTTGTTCCCAGGAAAGATACAGATAGTGGCTTTAACACAATTACCTGGAGGAAAACTCCTGCCAGCTAGTTCACTCCTTTAACATCAATTACCTTTAACAGACCTGATCTGTGCTAGACAGATTTTAACAGATGACTCCTCTGTCCACACACTGCTCAAACCCCAGGTTCAGATTTTGTTGGCACCATATGCTTTAATACTGTCTTGGAAAAGATTACTCATTTGAGAATTTATTAATTTGTCTTCAATTATAGGACTGTGACTCCAAGGGCACATCGCAGCCTCTTGTGGGGAATCATTCCTGTTTTCATGTGTTACTACATTTGTGCATAACAGCACATAAGACCCTTTAGCTGTCAAGGCAGATACGCTCCTCTGTAGTTTCCTACAATTCCCAAGTCCTCTGGAACCTGCAATACTGCCTAGAAGCATGCATATTTATGCTTCTGTTACTTGTTATCCACACAGTACTGTCACCACAAACAAAAGCAGGTTCTTTTACAGCCTGTATGTTACCTTTATGCATTCCAGAGCTGTTCTCTTTGCCTCCTGTGTCTCTGTAGATGGCCCTCTCATACCAGATTGCTCCGTCCCACTGAGGGTGAGCCAACTAACAAAACTCAGCACTGTAGATTCGCCACTGCAAATCAGAAGACACTAGTATCAGTGAGAAAACAAGAAATCATATTCTCCAGCTTTGGTACATCGACATCACTCACCGGTTAGATGGTGTCTCCTCACGTTGCAGATAGATTTTGCCATTAGGATCCACAAAGTCTTCGACCTGGAAGACAGACCAGAACACGTATATGATCAATTGCCTACTTCTTTGTAGCCTTCCCCCCCCAACCCCGTAATGTTTCTCTTAGTGATGAAACACTACACCCAACCGCCAACGTGTAGGCAGTCAACCCCAGCTCTTCACCTCCTCATCCCTTCAGTAAAATGTCACCCCCATCTGGCACTATCAATGCTGTGCTCTAATACTTCATGCCTATAAGCGTGTGCCTCTTCTGCACAATATTCAAAATCTGTTCAAGTAAAATGAATGCTGGAATTTCTCAAATCCAATAAAAAGTAAAATGAGAAAAAAATGAAACCCTACAAAAGAAGCTGGAGCCTGCACATAACTCGAACCCTACACCCTTTGCAGGCTTTCTAGCTCTGTATGCACTTTACCAAAGCCAGGCCTTTGCAAGAGAGCTCTCCTCCTCTTTGAACTGATTCTATGAAAAGCCAGCTTCCCACTCCCCTACTCTTCAATTACCCACAGGCTGGCTATTATTACCTCCACCATGGCCTTGGGCAGCAGCTCTGCTCGGAAAAGCTGTAGCATGGCCTCCATGATGTTTTTCCAGCCCTCCCGCAGAATGTCACCATGGCGATGGGCCAAGTGAAACACAGTCTTTGCTGCAATATGGGCCTTGGGATTACTTCCAAAAACAGTGGGCAGGTTCTCAATAGACTGCGGGAAAGAAGAGGGGGTGGCAATCAGTCAGCAAGAGATGTTTTCTTTTCAACACAAATTAGGGCAGACTGTTCAGAACTGGTTACAGGAAAGATAACGATTCTGTGTATGATGCCTGGATAACTCCTCAGCTTATATTCACTTTGCACAAAAACAAGGACAAGATCGCTTACCTGATACAAGCTGAATCACTGAACCATCTAGACATAAGCTCTAAAGAATGACAACAATACAGCACATTTTGAAAGTGCTTGCTGAAAACCCACTAACACTAATTTATTCTGCTATGGGAACTCATTCCAGGATGGAAGCCTTCTACAAAAAGTACCACATCTCCTCTGGAAGCAGCAATTACTCTGCTCTACTGTTAGAGAAGAAAACTACGGCCAAAAGCATTACTGACTTGCAAAGCTACTCCTACCACTACTTCACAGCAAGATTCAAAGAAAGAGTGATGAACCCTGACACACAGTCTCTGCCGATAATTGCTGGATCACAATTCCTCATAATCTGTACAATGCTCTCACAGCTTTTCCAAATACAAAAAGTGTGCTAAGTCATTTAAACCAAGTATATGCTGCCAAAACAAGAAAAAACTCAGCAACCATATGAGCTAGTATCAGACACTGTAACATGCTCTCTGTTTCTGCAGTTACTTAAGCTCATTACAATGTTCCTTTTTACAAGAGATGGGCTTTGCCATTCTTTTGCTTATGGGGACAAAAACCATACTTATTTCTTCATCAAGAAAGGAGAGAGAAGACAGGAGATAGGATGGATTGAAAATGTGGCTCTTCCAATCTCAGACCAGAAGTTCAGAAAAACTAGCTCTTGCTTCAGCCAGACTGCTGGCAAAACTATTATCAAAACGGGTCTTTGATCTAGAGGTGAACTCCATTAGAAGTGCCAATCTGGAAGTCTAGCAGAAACGTGACAACCAATTTGTTTTTTCAATTGTTGCTATGGGGAAACCACACAAATACATACATCACTGAAGTCTCAGAGTGCAAAAAGCAATATGCCTGGTTTTGCACTGTGGCTACAAGCCACAGCCACTGAATTAAAACACGCAGGGGTTTTGCTACTACTTATACACTGAGTCAGTATGAGTCTTAACTGCGGATCAAGAAGTGGGTCACTCGCTCTTCTTAAATCACTTAATCCCCCTCCATGTTCCTTTCCTTTCCTCTTCTTTCAACCAAAGTGGCCATGCATAGCAACTGCAGTGCTGGGAGAGGAAGCCTGATCACCAGGATGATCTGACCTGGGAAGTGAGTGACACTTTGATGTTCTTCCCTTGCTTTCTAACAGTCGCTCTTTGTTTTGTCTCCCCTGAAGACAGCCCCTTCTTCTCCCCTTCCACCAGACCGTCTCTCAAATATTTGTTCAGTTGTCATATTCCACTACTGTCTCCAAGCCTTACAGGAATTTAGGACAGCAGAAAGTAATTGTGTACTTGGAATCTGGCCAAAGATAAGAACTCACAGCCTTCTTCAAATCCAGAAGTCCCTGATTCTACGTCATCACCAAAAGACATGCTTGCTTAATTTACACAGACCTCGGACTGCTCCAGATTCCAGTCTCACAACTAGATGGGATGCAGCTGGCAATAGCTGGTGCCTCTGAGGGCTTAGTCTAGTTGCTTCTACTGTGTAAATCTGTGTCAAACAGTTGTTTCATGGCAGACATTCCTCTGCTTGTGTTATCTCTTGGTATTCTCGAGGTCTGGTATGCCCAGAGAGGATCAAGTATTTCATCTTTACTGTTGTGAGCTGTAGAGGAAGAGGGAATCTAAAGCAACCCCACTGTTTGGGATTTCTTTGTCTTTTAATAGTCAACCTGGTACTTTTTCACTGCTACCAATGCCAGAATGCAAGTAACACAAAACACCCCGTCCAAACAATTCCATTTCCCTGCAGCCTAATTCCATTAACTGGATTAATTTGCAAGACTGTTCCCTTTCTGCTATCCCTTCAAGGGATTTAAAAAAATCACCTGTCTTGGCCTTTTTATTCCCATGCTTTCAGTCTTGAATGATCTTGTTTCCCTTTTGGTATGTGTGGCAATTCTATTCTGCTTAATGTGGGTCTCACAATGCTGTGAGATTCTTTGCGTGTTCTGACCCTTTAAAGGAATTGCTGTCGCCTTCTCCTTAGCACAAAGCATGGTCTGCCACACACTGTCTGTCAAGCACCTTGGGAAAAACAGGCTGATGCTGTAACACACAAACAGATTTGGGCAAAAAAAGCTTACACCAACCACTTTGTACCTTGAATTTATTTTCACAGCACAATCCACAGAAATGGTCTTTAGGGCTTGCCAAAAGTGGGGCTAACAGCCGTCTTATTACCGGACTCCACATACCAGTCGACAATTCAAAGCATTTGTTTTTCTAACCCCTTTATTCTGGGTGGATGCACAGCCCCTACACTTTGGAAGAACACCGCACAAAACAGTCCCTCTTGGCATCGCATAAAACCTATAACTAAATATTCGATAGCTGAAATGCATAAACTTGCTTGGGATCATGGATGATCACTGACTTGATCACAGGGAGATCTAAGTCTCCTCAGACCAAGTAGGTGGAATAAACATTTCTACATCATGGCATTCTGCTCTGCACAAACTGCCACTTGTGAGTGAGTAGAAGGAAATTTGCATATTTGAACCTGTCCTATGGAAGTCCCACTTCACGACACACTTTTCCTTGCCTCGTCCAGAAAACTCTGGGCGGGGGCCAATAGATATCTACAGATACTGTGATAACCAAAATAAGCAAGTATTACTGCTTAACAGAGGAAGAGAGCTCCGATATACTAAAAGCCACGCTTCTTTCCTCTCCTTGCAAACTTACCTCACTGCTAAGGGCTGTAAACTTGCAGAGAGAAATTATGAGATTGTCAAACACATCACTAAGGCCATAGTGAGCAGAAATCATTGCACATTTCCTGGGGAAAGAAGAAAACAGAAAATAACGTAGTAAGTCAGCACAGACAAGTCTGTCTACAGGACAGCAAATCAGAGAGCCTCTCTGTTGACATTTTAGACCTTCCTCTCCACCCACTCATAATGAATGCTGATGTATAGAAGTCTACTATTATCCCTCAAATAATCTCAATCCTCATCCATAGATCCTGATATTTGTCTGTGCTGATGCAAGGATCACTTTCAAGAAGTGAGTTTAAACAGACACACCACTTGCACCTGAGCCAATATACCTAATCTCCTGTCTTGACATAAGAGAGTGACTCAGATCGGTAGTGTTGAAGGTCTAGTTTCCAACAGCAATGTATTAACAGAGCTTTAAAACTATGCTTAAGGCATCATTTGGTCTGGATCCAAGCATGACCAAAGATCATTCCAATACAGTTTCTAACAGATAGCAAGTTTTTTTGAATACTGGTCATCTGGGAAAGAAAAAAAAGAAAAAAAAATCCCCCATCCCATTCAGCCACAGCTATGGCCTCATACACATGAGAGGTTTTGTTCATATACAGGGATTTTGCCAGCATCACTGTGCAAGCTGAGAGTGACTTTTTCCCCTCACTTCTAAGCAGCACAGCTATGTCAGCAGGTCTTTTAAACATAACCAGATTGGAGTTTAAAAATACGTACCCCAGGCACTTTATCACAACACAGCAGTCAAGCCAAACAGTGAGTGGCAACAAAGAGAGGCCAAGATGGGATGAATCAATACAAACGACAGAACAAAACTAGAGGACTGTAGGTCACAATAAAATGCTCTTCAATTGCTAGGAAAAGTAACAGTTGATATTCACTGTGATGTCTCTAGCAGGTAAACAGGAGACAATGGCCATACTTTAACTCTTCTGGATCTTCATGAATGCAAGAGTTACCTGAAACCAGAGATAGCCTTCTGGATGATTGTTTCTTCTAAGCTCTTGTCAAAAACATAAGAAAGTGCTGCAATGGTTGGCCCCCACGTCATGGTAAAGAGATCATGGTCATAGCTTCCAGGAGGCACATGGAGAAATATTCCCTCATCAGTGGCACCACGATGTAGCAGGACATTCCAGATATAGTTTTCCTTCACCAGGCCCGTCTGTTCTTCTGGCATCACTATCTCATCATTTCTACAAGGGAGAAAGCAGAAAGGTTGAATTTTTCATTCTGAGCCAAATCTAACATTTACACAGTGCCTTTCATTACATGGTCCCAAAGCTAAGCGATACCTACTCCGGAGTGATTTTGCCAGCTCCTGAAACATTCTATTTTCCTAGGCCTGCCTGCTTCCCCTGCCCCTCTTTGACATCCTGGATATAAAGTCTGGTAGCTCTCAGCAGCACCCGGTGGCAACTGTGTAAGGATAGTGTTGAAGAAGCAGCTACCTAACACTACAAGTGCAAAATACAACACATACTGCAGTTAAATGATGGGAAATTTTGGACAGCACACTGGCATAGCTTCACACCCCATCGCAACTCTCACCCCGTTTGAGTGCTCTGCATATCTCATTACTCCCAGATAAAAAAAAATTAAATTGCTATACCGCTGCAGTCAACAGTAGGCATGAGTACCTTTGTATAAGAATAATGCAAATATTCATATTATGCCAAAATCAAATATCAGAAAGCCAAGTACTACAAAATTAAAGATAAAACAAGCAACCAAATGTGTGATGGGTGATTCATAACCAGGGTACCACAGCTCCTTACTCTAACTGGATTAAAGCTATACAATAATAAAAAAATTATGATTAATGCCAAGTAGTACTTGCAATCCCAGGTTAAAATATATGAAGCCTAAATACATACTCGCTAGACTTGAGTAACATTGCACAACCCTCTGCAAATTACGAACTAATTGAACAAGAATCTCAAATCTACTAAGAATAGTAGATTGCAGCCAATTTGAAAAGTAGAGGTCTTTCTGCAACAATCAAAAAATAACGTGCTTCAGCTGCCAAAGAAGCAATTTTCATGTGCTAACAACAACCATAAAAAACCCTCTTGATTTATGCATAAGAAATAAGCTCTTCTCAGTTTCAGGTGCCTGCATATTTTGACAAGAGCAATCATTACTGAGATTATATAGGAAAATACGTTTGCAGTCAATAGCGTATTTTTTCTAAGAACCCATATTTGATTAATATTAACAGAAGCAAGTGAATGGGTTTACTTGGAAAGTCTTAGGAAATGAAATTGTGCTCAAAAGTGAAATGTTGAGATCCTGAAGAGATGCATTACTCTGTACAGATTACAGTCTGATGTTTTCTTTTGCCTAATAATACAAAGAAAACAAACAGTTCTTCAATCTCAACTATGACACTGGGGCAATCTATCTGAGATGGAGCAATACTGAAATGATACACCAATTGTTTTAGCCATAGAACATACTATGTACTATAGCTAAAGCTGTTCTATAAGCTGAAGTATCTGGTGAAGGGAGGATAAAGGGGAATAGACTGGGACAGAAGCACTAGATAACTGAAAGATATGAGGATATTCTCAGGGTACTACTCAAAATATTAAGAACACCCTCAGGGGAGAGAGACCAATCAAAACTAGAGCTCTGTTTGTAAAGCTAGAGCTACCTCTTGAAGAATTGCTAGATATTCAGTACAGGCAGCATCCCCACCTTCCCCGAGAAGCCTCCAAAGGGAGGGTCAACCTAATCACACTGCCCTGCTTCCAGCCCGAGCCACTGCCTGCCCCTGCAGATTGAAACCAGCTCAGAGTCTGAGTTGCATCCTGTCTCCTCAGAGATGTAACCCTCTCAGCTTCATATTGGCTGGGTCTGGATTTACTGATAGGCTAGATTTCTGAGCTATTATTAAAGCTGCCCGCCCAGAGCTAGTCTGTGCACAAAAGGGCCTCAGCCACCAGGAATTCTCCTCAAATACTGGTCAGTGTGCCAAGACCTTCAGGGGTGGCAGAAGAGATTGGTGCAGACAGCAGCCTCATATGAAGAGCTCAAAAGCAGAACATATGAAACTGAGACCTGGACATGTTATGTCAGGGCACCAGTGCGGTCCCGGGGATGAGATACTATCTCTAGCACTACATAAAAAGTTCTAAAGAAGTCTAAAGGCCTGGTCCGGAGAACAGAGCCTTCTTAGATATAGCATTTCACATGTGATGGTCTTGCTCAGCCATTCTTTCGCATGTTGATACAAGTAACATTTTTTAACTTTAGCTTAAGCTCTGTGGATTAAAATACCACAGCAAGAATCCAAAGATACAAATCCAGTGCAATCACTGTGACAGGCTTGTTACCACAGCCCCACATGGAGCTGGAAGTTGGTCTGAGGCAAACAGACACATAATCAGTGAGTCTCTCTCCATACTCTCCAAAGGTCTCACAGACCAAACAACTCTAGTTTGCTCTCTGCATACAAGGAGATGACAGGTTGATTCCTACTTGATGGCATGGTACATGTCTTCCAGTATGTCCTGTTCAAAGTCTTTGCCTCCATTCACACCTTTCAGGTTCTTCCGAAACTCCTGAAAAAAGTTACAGCAATGTTAATTCCTAATATCTCCAGCTTTAACAGCTTGGCTAGGATCAGTACTCCACTTGTTTTTTGTGGGACCAGAAGGAGATTTTCCTGCATTCTTCAACATGCAGTCTCAAAGTTCAAAGACTAAATGCTGTTCTTAGTAGCAGTAGTGTGCAGCAACTCCTGTCTCTGCTCACAAAGAAAGAACAGAAACACAACATTACACATGCTTAGCTGAGGCTGGACATCAGAATGACAGGTTTGTACCACCGCATTGATGCTCTCAGGACTTGAACTCTGTAGAAGCCCACAGCGGTTCAACAATCTTCTCATTCTTATTATGTCTTAGGATACAGTTTGCTCACACACACACAAGCCTCTTGACGAACTTGGCAAGTTGCCTGCTAAGCTTTTATTTCTTCACACTGCCCCTTGCCCACAGCTCCCCCTCCAACTGTACTCAACTTCAGTGCTGCACACCAGCTTATTGTGTACATGAATGCCAGGGAAATTGCTATCACAACCAGAGAAGACAGGTGCCTACACTGGGTAACACCCACCTCCAGAGTCATTGGGACGTTCTGCTTGCGGACATTATGGTTGTGCTGGTCAGTGTTCAGCATAATAACTGCATAGGCCAGGGCAAAGCAGGCATCACTATTAGCAAATGGGGACCCATTTGATTTCTGAAAGGCAAATGTATGCACAGATTAGTCCTACAGGAACAGTGATATCAGTGACCCAAGACAGCCATTTTCCTACCCATGGTACTGAATCATCTCTGGGACAAACAAAAACCCCAGGCTCTGGCTCCAGCTTCCAAAAAGCACCATGGAGATCTATGTGCCACTGCCATCTCCTACAAAACAACACCTGCTGCCTGCAGGGCACAGTAAGCTTATATAGGCAGTTTGATCTGACATGTCCATCATGGCAGGCAGACGCACAAGAACGAAAGCAGTTTTGGGCTTTCTGCCCACCAAGTACACACCCTCCAATGTTCTGTGAAGGCTTCCAACAGTCTCTGGATTACGGGTGCTTCTCCTGGTAATCTAAAGGCCTCTAGATAAAGTCGTAAAGCTTCATCCAGCCTTAAACCTTGGAAGCTGAAAGTCCTGCAAGATGAATGAAATGCAATGAGAAACTGAAACAGGACGGGAAAGGTAGGATAAACTTACTGACTACAATCTTGTTTATTTCAGCATCAGAATACTAGATTTCACAGAGAACAGACAGTAAAGAAGGGAGAGTGAGAGAAGAAGAAATATACCATGAACAGGCAAAAAACAATAAAAAAGAGTCAACAAACCTACATGTGATTACGTATGTAATCACCTCTCCGGTCTTCACAGAGACTGGCCCTACTGAAAGGAGCTCAAGTATCATATTATTATATGTATCTAAGGTGCTAGAGGTGCATAGAATTAAGGCATGGTGGTACCCAGAGAACCAAGCGATACAAATCCAATGCCTCCAGGAACTACTGTTCTACTGCTTTTTTTAATCACTGAACTCTTAACTTTCACCCCTTTCTGATTAAAGAGATACAGAAAGATACCTACCCAACAAAGCTTTCCAGCAAGTCTATGTTCTTACGGTCACTCACAAATTCCCCAATCATCTTTTTGTCCAGGCGAGGATTTTCCCGTAGCCACCTGGCCACCTCACTGTTGTCGATGGGGGTGGCAAGAAGGTTCTTCTCCTGCAGAAACTGTATCCCTTTCTTTGGCTTTTGGTTGAACTGCTCTGTGCCAGTTATCAGGAGCTGAAGGAGACATTCTGATAATTACAAGCTTGAAGTGCATTTTTTTTCTTCAGATTGTTCTTGGCATTTGAACCAAAAGCAAAGTAGAAAATAGATCAGCCTCAGCATGATCAAATTTATTGTACTGTGTAATCCAGCAAGAAGGCTAACCAAGGCCAGAAAACCTGCATTCATCACAAGGATTCACTATCAAATAATACTGGACAGAGCAAGCATGAGCTGCCATCTTCGAAAAGCTTTGACATTTCACCGAGCAATTAGCTCTGCTACCCCAAATGCCTCACCTGCTCTAGTATGTAAACAGAGCAGAGGAAGGTCTCTGACGAACCCCAGACATGTGGCAAGATCAACTCTACCCAGTTACAACAGCAGCACTGCTCCATGCCCTCTTCTGTCCCCTCTGGCTCCAGGCTCTTGTACTCTACCTCACTGCTAGAAGACATGAAGCAAGAATCCTTGGCACTTATTCAGCAGATGCAAGGAAGAAGTGCTGCAAAAGCTTAAATGAAGAACCAGACAGCATTCTGCTAGTGAGACATGGTCCCAGGAACATCTGGTATTCCAGCATGACAAGGCTATCTGTAGGCTGGGAAGAGCAGGTGCATTTTCGGTTTGGAAGGGAAGTCAATTACTCTGCCCTGCTTGATTCTTATTTTAGGAAACTAGACCATGCCACAGTCACAGTGTAATAAAACACCTGACTAAGAAAGGGTTAACTGAATGTTCTTGGTGGTGTTCAGAAAAACCAAAAGCATAAACAACTGTATGAACTTTACCAAGGCACCAGAATAAATGTCAGTTCCCTGTTAGCTCCTATCACGATCAAACTGCTAGCGATGACCTAGTGAACTAAATTCGTGACCATCATGATTACTAGCTCCCCTGGGTTTCTCAGTACCTCAGAAGCCACCAGCCCTCTGTTCTCTGCTTCCCCTGCCTGTGTGAACGTCCTCAAATTGCAGTGAAACACAGACCCTGAAATAGCAAGGAGCGCAAAAGGACCCAGTGAGGGCATAACAAAATAATAACCATGTGCTGCCCCAATGTAACAAGCCTGAAGCACTATATGACGCTAGCAGCATTTCTGTTCAGCTGTAAATCCCAAGCCCAAACCAAGCCCTAGGGTATTCTAAGGACTAGTTATACTTCTTAAGACCACCTGAAAGGAGACCAGACTGCTGCCAGTTTGCACTGCATTTATAATCATGTTAGTCCTATGCTTCCGAGCTTCTGGTCATTGCCTTTGGAAACATCAAAGAAAACTTTCCATTTGATGCATAATTTGCTTTCTGCTTTTATTTGGCTTTTTTCCTCCTTCCAGCTGTGGTAAAGTTTAGTACTTCAGAGGTTGAAGGAAGCAGAACATGCTGGTGTCACGTCAGCATCAACATTACTTAAGCTGAATGTTTTGTGTGCCTTGTGTACATGCTCAGGATGAAACCGTTAGCAGATTTAGGGTCAGGAAACGATTTTCCCTGGGCAAACTAACCGAGATTTATGAACATCTTTCTGCCCTCTGCTGTAGTGTAAGGCACTGCCCTTTTTCTAGGACCACCTGGAACTTTCTTTAAGGAACTCTCAGCCACTGGCAATGCTCTTGATTTCTTCTAACCTTGTTTTCCAGCACAGTAAAGCTGGAGTATTATCAGAGGTTTTCAGCTAGAACAGTGGAAGCACTATGCAAGCTCCCTTCTCAAAAATTGACTTTCACACAAAGTCCATCAGCAAAGCTGCCACGAAAGCTAAGATTTAATGCAAAGCAAAGGGTTACAAATGAAACAGTAACTAAATCAATATTCATTTCTTAGAAATTAGCTAATGCCAAAACTCAGTGGTTCCTTTGAAGACTGTGCTGACAATCACTCCCCCTCACTGTCCTTGTGACTCGGAAAGCCAGTTAGCATTATCCCACTGCAGCACTGTGTTGTAGGTAAAGAACCAAGTTCCTAAGTACCGCAGCAGACTTCCTAGAGAGAAACCAATGCCTTAAATTACATTCAGATCCAGAGACTGCCAGAGTGCATCACAAAGCACAGATTAGTATGGCAGCAGAAAGATCTGTTGTACTTTCTTCAGTATTTTTAAGTAAGTTTAAACAAATATGACCACCACTCCCTTATAATAATGTAAAATACGCTGAAGAGAGAAGTCAGAAGCCTTTTAGTCAGGTACAAATCAAAAACCTTTTCTTTACCACTAACGAATCATGCAAAGACATTAATTTCTTTTTTGACTGTATCATCTGGCTCCTTACCCCACTACTACTATGGCCACTGACGTTTCATCCAGAATATGTGTCATTTTCCTATAGAAATTTGGTCATCTCTCACTTCCTAAATAACTTAACTACCTCATGCATATGTTGTGCAAAGAGAAAAAAATCTGTACAAAGAACATCTGTGAATGGAAAAAAAAAAAACCCAATCAAAAAAACCAGTCCCATGTAACCCATAGGGACTTTAGATACCATATTCATCTGCTGTCTCTGGAGGTGAACAAGCAGATCAGTTTGTCAAACTTGATGTTTGACACAAGACAGCAGATAAATACAAAGCCATCAGCACGGAGCACTTTTGTCAACACTAGACCTAGACTGGAACTGCTCAGGGAATGGAAAAGCTGTACAAAGTTTAGACTATAACTTGGATTAATGAGGTTCAAAGAAACAGACATCTAGACAAAGAATGACTTTGCCACAATCAAGACAATCTTTTCAGTCATCCTTATGATAAAGCAAATGGGAATAAACAAGTCAGAATAGTAGGCTAGACTGTTAATTTTTACTATGGGCCTCTTCATACGCTCCCCATTTACAGCTTTGATAAGAGTAGGGAACCTGCCCTTTTTGATGAAAGTACCTGACTATCTCCATATAATGCAAACTAGATCCAGCAAATTTCCCACCCAGAAATCAGATGGACCTAGCTTACAAATTGTGCCACAAAATTTCCCCAACACCTCTTCTAACTTTTAGCACAACTAAACCAGAACAGATAATAATCACTGCTGTCTCTGCAGTGTAGCAGGATTTTCAGTGACTGACTATTTAATTCTTATCAGCAGAGACTAGAACTCAAAATTTCTGAGATATGACCAGTCATGCAAAGCCCCCATGGGATGGAAAACAAGGAGAACACTCAAAGATACATTTGTAGTATATGCCAAATCATACCTTCTTTTTGTTTTTAATCTGTGTAAGTTCCTGAGGGCTTGGAAGGATACAAGAAAATCGAGTGGGCTTCCTGGGGATACTCTTCTCAGCTAGAAGGACAAAGCGTCATTACAGTCAAACCTAACCCCAGAGTAACACTCAGCCCACTATAGTGTCCCATCATAACTTTCAGTCATGGAGTCTTGCTGCAATGTGCTGCCCTGCAAGTGGCAGTCACTCCTACTATTCAATTACTACATTCCTCCCACCCGCATTTTCTTCACCATAATTGCATAGTAGCTTCTTGTCCTGGACAGTTTCACACATCCGCAAGATTTAATTTTCTGGCTCTTTTGACTACCTACATTACTGATCCCCTGGAGAGCTCTTGACTACCTTAAAAATACTAAGCACTGGTATGAATTTCACACACTTTTGCTTCAAAGTGACCCACCAGATCTAATCCCCTCCCAGAAGAAATGCAACAGTCAGTAGGCATATATAGCACACATATAATAAACAAATATTCATCACATACCTCCTCCTAATTTTGAACACACAATAGCTACAGTGGTCTATAGTATAACAGGACCAGTCAGCAAATATCAGGACCATTCTCAGCATATACACACTCAGAGTGTCAGGGTACCATGGAGACTATTACCTGCTTCACTTCCTCCTTCCAATTCCATGCAGCCCTCCTTCATCTGGTCAGTCATAAGGCACCCACTGGTGGGAAGACATGCCCCAGCTGGCTCTGAGACTGCACTGGAAGATTTTCCCTCACTGAGTACTCTCTCATTATCTGTAGATGTTAAAAAAAAAAAAAAAAAACAAAAAAAAAAAACCAAAAACCAAAACCACAACACAAAAAACCCACACACATAAACAAACCCATAAGCCAAGGAAAAAGCTAGCAACAGAGAAATAATGAACTGATCACTCTAAACTGAACATGTGCTTATTCAAAAGAGTTCCCCCCAGTAACTGTGACTCCTCAGTATCCTCACTATTTTGCCTATGTGAATTCCATGGCATACCCTCCTTCTGTTGTGACTGCCAGTCTTGACATGGCCTTTATATAAAGCTTCACATGAGGGGCACATTTTAATATCTGTTAATTTTACAAACAGCAAGGTTATTAACATCAGTGTGTAGTTATAAAACATGCAACAGGAAGACTGAAAACATGTATTTAAGGAGGTTACTATGTTAGCTACCAAAATGAGATCTGCAAGTTTAGCACAAGACTAAGCTTAATATCAAAATATCAAAGAAAGAGGTCTTACTATTGCTTGTTTCTTTGGTGCTGTTCATGGTTTCTGGGCTGGATTTGACAACTTCCTTCTCTTGTTGATGTAGTATGTTACTCAGCACTTTGGCCTGGCAATGTGCCTCCGTGCTATCTATCACTGTCAGCAATGCTTCCAGAGACAGCAGATGGACAGTATACAGCTGTCCAGAAACTGGGAAGGCATTCTGGGAAATAAAATATAAGTATTAGTCCTAACTTTCACGCCTCTCTCACCATAATGGGGGAAGGAAGTTTCCCCCACAACCTGGGGAAGCTTAAAGCGTATGCTTTAGGCTTTAGAACACCCTAAACCTTTCACACAAAGCTTTCTAGCACATACTTAATGGTTTATCTGCTCTGACATTATTAAAGCATCACGGCTATTCTTTTCTCTTCTGCTTCCAAATGTTAAATGGCTTTCATCTCTACAGACTACTCACCCTGAATCTTTCGACCACTCCCATTCTTAAGTTCTGCATCTGCACTTACCCTTGTTCTGAGTTACTGGCTTCCCCTTCGGCACCCCGCTGCTCCCTCCCTCCAGCCCGCAGCCCCTGGCCCACAGTCCAGCACCTTGGAGAGCAGCTTGGTGAGCTCCTCGAAGAGGTTGGCGCAGTAGTAGTCACAGTCATAGTTAATGTAGAGCTCGGTCACAAAACTGGGAATCCTCCACAGCTGAACAATGGCTTCCAAAGCCATCTCCTTCATTTCATAGGGCATCTTTGGGTTTTCCACAGTGATTATTTCCATCAGCTTCTTGACATACATCTGGCAGAAACACAGGGCAGCTCAGTTTAAGGGAAGAAAAAAAGAAAGCAGGACAGTGAATAGCTTTGAGGACTACAGAAATAGATTTAAGCTTCATCTTCCCACATCACACTCCATCTTTAATGATGGCTCATTCTGAAGGAGGTTGTAGAAAGGTTTCAAATAGTTCTACCATTCAGTGCACCTGGATTTACCATCCTAAACAAAAAAAAAAGCATGAAGGCAGGTAGTGCTGTACACCAGTCTCAAAGACATCTTATTATCCAACAAGAAAAGGCCTACACAGCCTACCCATAACCCACTGAGTCATTTATACGAAGCTAAATTGATATTTAGATTGTATCTTACTGCCTGGCTATATGCATTTAACTGAAGTCCTAGAAACTATTACTAGGCACCCAGTGATACTCAAAAAACTCACCTCCAGCTGGAATTTCAGATGCTCTCTCATGCTCTCAAAGAGAAGAAAGCACACCCTGAGGGAGGTTGCATACAGATTAAGCCGTTCAACACTCAGTAGCTGAACAAGAAGCAAAAAAAAACTTTAAGAATTACAAAGGCTAGTCATTATATGCTATAAGTAGCAGTACTGTGGCACTGCAGGCATTACCTGCAACAGCCCTGAGATCCACACTTCGCCTCCCATAGCAATGGTATTTCAAAAAACAATCCCTTATTCAATCTCCTGGTCTCACTTTTTGCTAGTGAGAATGAATATACTTAATTTCCTTCTGCTTGAGGTAGCACTTTTTCTACTACAACTTTGTTCTTTTGCCAAGTCCACAGATTCTCTTAGTGAAGAAGGAACTTGGGAGAAGACCTGCCTCCGAGATGGCCCTTGTGCAATTAATAGCTTGGTACTCCAAAGGTTGTGCCTACTACTAAGCTAGTAACTTGCATGCATGATTACCTCAAAACAAATTACATCAAAACTCAGTGTTATCCCACAGTAACAGTTCATTCAAATCACCTTCATCATTCTCGGCCCTGGTCTGAAGAAAATAGCACATGACAACCTCTCTGGCTTTGCAACAGCACTGTTTCACTGGTGCAATTCAGAACTCTCATTGCAATGCAGCAGAGAGCTTATTTGAAGACTGAAACCTGCCAAACCTCAGAATACTAAATTCCAAAGGACTCTTTGATGCAAATTAGTATCAGACTCCCCAGTGCCATATGCCATGCTAGCGTAAGTCAGACTCACTTGAAATAGATGCCGGCACAACTCCTCCTTCACAAGTCCTAAGAGGGACTGGCAGTTTGCAATGGGTGCTGACTCCAGGGCAACAGTTAGCAGCTGCAGCCCCATGTGGATCATCACCTCAGAGTTGTGGCGGTCATGAGGGTTGGTGAGTGAGATAAGAAAGCGGAACAGTTCTCTAATACATGGTAGTCCATATGGGACCAGTGCTGCTCCTAAAGGAAAATGAGAGAGATTAGCACTCTTAACTTTGCTTTTGCTTTTTGCAGGTGCCTAACAAGTGTTACAAATGAAACCGTTACAGACTAGCTGAGGAACAGGAGCTTATAACCCTCTTAGCAGAAAGTGAAACAGAATAGTGGAAAGGAGAAAGGACTTTAGCGACATTGCCCACCTCTCACCTTCTTTTTGGGAAGATTGAGTAAAACGTACTCCTCGGGGATTTACATAGTCCATGTCATGAACTGAGGCAGAGTCAGAATGTTCTGCTACAGATGTGCACTCCTCTAGGACCTCAGGGATAGACTCAACAGAAGCTGACTGGATCTTCTCCTCCCTCAGACTTTCATTCTTCATTGTTATCAGTCATTTGAGAATGAAGGAAGCAAAACAAGAGTTAACAAGCACTAGACAAGCTAAAAGAAAGGCTTATTTGTTCACAGTTCATTCGGAACTATTAAAACTACACCGGTCATTCATGGAAGAGGAGCAGGAAAACAAAAGTTAAGAGAAAAGAGCGCCTCTAGATAATCTGCAGCCCTCTGCCTTTTCACTTCCATCTAGTTCTTATCTATTTTACATAACTCTAGGTTGCGAGACTAAGGACTTTACTTTGAAGATACTCCTATAACCTATCAGTTCTTACTGCCCCTGAGGTTAGAATTTGGCTCATTTTTTGGTTTTAAATGCTACATAATTTCAGCACTCTATTTCTATCTATGTCTTCTTAGCATTTTTACCATTCAAAATATCTGCAGCTCTGAAAGGTTCCTTGCAGCTCTAATCCAACCTCTCAACAGTATTACTGTTGCAGGGGAAGTGGAGACAACACGGAGGAAGTTGGCCTGACAAAGGCCTTGGTTCAGGTTAGTTATATTTCACAGCAACAGCAATGCATATGCACAAATACCAACAGCTGAATTTCTACAAACTCAAGAAAAACTGTTCACTAAAGATAGTATAATGAGTTCTCCTGCAGATTTCCTCTCTGTTTCCCTCAAACAGTTTCTCCTTTAATTAAGGATGATGGTATTGGTAGGAATATAACTAGATACGTAGGTGCATTGTTGGGCTGCAGAGTTATAAGTTCTGAGCCAATGGGGATGGTCTCAAGAGAAAACAAAGAATGAATGTCTGCAAATTTACAAATCACTTACAGTGAAGGATATTTTATTCTGACCCTAAGTCTTGAAATAGAATATAAACACGATGACTGAAAAGAGAGATAGAAAGAGAGCAAGTGTGCTAAATCTACAAGTGATTATGCTGGGAGTTGGAACTTCTCTTTATAAGTTATATCCATGTACCTGGAGTTCGGGCTGATTTTGATTTTCAGTGACT
>NW_009231102.1:0-5264 GCF_000690835.1 Fulmarus glacialis | reverse complement strand
TTCCTGCATTAAGTCCCGAAGAAGTGACTTGGTCCAAGTCTGTCAGGTCTTCCTTGGAGGTAGTCTGTGAGGACAACTCCAAACCACTGTCTGTAGCAGGGCTGACCACAGATGAAACATTTTCTGAGCTCCCAGAGGAGCTGGGAGAAGGAGCATCTATGAAAGTAACTCCGCTCGCTGATGAGAAACAGAAGCAAAAAGATCAGTATTATTCTATCCCTCAACCACAAGTTCATATGTTGAATGCAGCAATAAAGAATTGCTTTGATTACTACTTCACACTACAAATGATCTCAGATAGTTACGCATTAATGTAGAGAATGTGGATAAATTAAGTTCTTTTTTGCCAGGTATTAATAAATCCAATGAACAGCTGAGATACTAGCAGTTCTCAAAATTAAAATATAATAGTTGGAATCTAACAGTCTCCGCAAATAAGATAATTCACAGTTAGATAAAGGGTGTAGAGGGTTTCTACAATTAAGAAGAAATCTGAAAATAGTCCAAAAAATGTACTTTACTCTTTGATACAATGGCACAATCACATTAAAGACTTGCATCACGGATTAGTCATTCCGTCAAAGTGGGAATTTTTAACTTGATTGGAAGGCAAGACCTATTTCTTTAATTCTCCTTAAACAAATGGAATTGCAATAGAATTCAAATGGGTCTGAAACAGAGCAGTGAAGAATTTTTACTTTTTCTATATATGAGATAGTGCTCCAAGAATTTAAGTTTTCCTTTAAAAGAAACCCACATATTTGCAGATCTTATGATTCTGAGGAGAACTTAAAAAATGTAAAACAAATATCTAAAAAAAAGAAGATATACTGCAGGGCACAGTAATAAAATAAAGGCACAAACCAGAGTTATGTTATGAATTTACATGTGAAACATGCATGGTTTTGCACAGTTGTGTTTTATTGCTGACTTGATTTTTGGAAATGTCTTAAGTAAGTAGCAGGATCTTACTTGATTTTTAAGAAATGAAATGGAATACATGATCAATTTTGCAATGCTTTCTTCTTCACCTGTTAATTGGCCTAAAAAGCACAATTAATACGTTACCTAGCACTACAAGGTCAGAGTTAATGACAAGCTTTGTAACACAATTCAACTTTCTCTCTAAAACGCTACAGGAGTTATAATACTGTTTAAGAGAATTTAATATCTATTTGGAAACTTAAACATAATGATGATTTATGTAGGGGTAAGTTCTCATCTGGATGATGTTATGAGTTATATGCAATTTGATCACATTTATTATTTCCTTAGTTTTCAGCAATCATGCTGTTGTGTAGAAACACACTTGGAATCGTTCACACTACACTGAATAGCTTCCTGTGACAGAATAAGTGTCAGAACTAGGTATTTTATGTAGCTATTGTTTCAATTTTCCTGTCTGCTTCCTTTCACTATTAATGTTTATGTCTGAGCCATCAAATTGTAGAGTGCACAAGAGACAAAGTACTTTGCAGCCAGAGGGACTAATTTATCCAGAGGAGAGGTTAAAAACAGTTATAACTATTTTAGTCTACTCCTATACAACAGTAGGATATGGAAGCCCCCAACATTGTATTCTTGAGTTCGCAGCACTAGTCACATACTGACTGTGTCACTTCTGCCGGCTGAATCAAAGCACGTGAAAAGAGACTCATGTGTACACCCATTAGTTTCCTGCACACAATCCCCTTTCAGGTACTTTTGCTGTTCCCTCTACTTTTTTCCCCTACATAATAACAGTTGTAAGTGCACCCCACATTTCCCTGTCCCTTAATGAGCGTAGCCTTTTATGCAAACTTCATAGACTGTGGGTGCACACTTTCAGTCTTCACATCTATAGTGAGAGATCTGTTCATTCACCCATCCTTGATACCTAGGTTTCTGCACACCCCTCAGTTCTACCTCTATATTTTTCCCAGTCACACTTTGCTCTTCCCTTGTTACCACCACCTTTGGTGCACCTTTCAAGAACACAGAAAAGAATATGTCACTTAAGTCAGCAATATCCTGCTGCAGGAAACCTTCTCCCCAGATCCATTCCCCTTAGCTCTCCTCTTGCCAGTGTTTTTGTTCTCAATCTCTTCCATGCACCTGCTGGTGCACCCTCCAACTCCTCCGCACCACATGGCTGCCCATAACCTCAGCGACCTCTCCAGGTGCCCATTCCCTTTTGTACAAACTACCCCTGTAAGGCACGTTGAAGGCAGAGAAATGCTGTCAGGTTAACCACAGGACCATGCTTTCCTCCATCAATATTTATTCCATATCCTTCAAACTCTTTATCCTGGACCCGAAAAGCCATGATATGTTTTATTGCTATAGTCACTGAGAACTAATATAAAAAAATCTAATGCAGAACAACATGTTAAGAGAAATGAAATAAAGACAGATTCCAAAAAAGCTCTAAAATGGATGCTGTCTGGCCTCTGGAAACAGATTTCAACTTACCTGCGATGTTACTAGCATTGGCTGCTGGTTGTTCTGTCCCGGGAGAGACCTTAGTTACATGACGAGGAGGCCTTGGCGATCTCTTCTGCTTTTTCCATTTTGATGATTCGCTCATTCCTCCAGCTCTCATTTTCAACTGAAAACCATAAATCATTAAGAATATCAGCATAGCAAAACCATATAGCACAATGGATTACACAAGCCAACCCACAAAGGCTATCTCAAAACCCTCAAAGTCAGGCAACAGCACTTAAATACATCACACAAATTAATCAGCACCTCAAAATCATGCAAACCAGCCCCTGACTCCCCACTACCCACATATTAGCCAATAGCCCACGCCTGAATCACAGGATAATTTATTACAGTTACTCTGCTATAATATATACTTAGCAGTTCAATTATCGCAGCACTCCCTCTTCCCTATCAATACCTCCTAGCTTTGCATTAGGATAAAGAATTCTCTTAGACCTACAGGTACATGTCAAATCTCTTTGCTTTTGCTAATGTTTCCAGACTTCTAAAGGGCATCAAGTACTAGCTAGGCTTGATGTTCCATTAAAATTTCACCATCTATATAAGAAGGCTGAGAATGAAGCCTGAGTACCCAAGTCCCACGCTACACAGTCTGCAGCTCTGTCACTTCTCTCTTGCCTGAGTTCACTCTTCATCTTCGTAGCAATGCCATGTTCACTTTCTCTAGGTATCTTTCACTATTAACAAGTGTTTCTCTAACACTCCACTCACTCCTGGTGCATGACACATTGCACAATACCACCCTAGTGGTTTAGAAACAAACTATATTCTGCTTTCACCTGCCTTCTGTCATTACTCCTCTTCAGATCTAAATCTAACCTAACCCTTGACATCCTTCTTGACCAGGATCCTACTTCTAGTTCCTATACAGATCTTTGATCGAGCAAACAAGAACCATGGTAGGAGCAATGCAGACTGCATGGCACTTGCTGCAGTGTGCTGTTATTGCAGGCATGTGCAGAGGCTCCAGAACTTCCTAAAAACAATACAATATTTAGTCACATTGACAATGGCAACAGCAGGCCTGAAAACAGCTTCCTTCTAAAATAAGTTCCTCTAAGTGCAGGATTGCACTTACCCTTGGGTTTGGTAGCTGCAGTCAACTTTTCTGATGCTGACAGACCTCTTCAATTTGGGGTGAAAATGTAACCACTGACAGGTACCTTGCATGTAGTGGAAACCATTCAGCAAGTCTCAGTACCAGTCCCTACTTGGTATTCTTCTTTGTCAATTTATCACAGTTAAATTATATTTTAGGCTGTAATATTCCTTATATCCCTAGCATCAGATTTAAATTCTCTAGAAGACAGCTATATTCTTTAGTCTCTTCCTTTTTCTGCAACTTGCCTCCTTCCAGCTACTACTCTCCCTAAATGTCAATAAACCTTCTAGGTTCTGCTACTGTTTCTCCATCTCTCTTCCTTTTCCAGCTAGAATTCTAACTTGTTGTACACGGCCTGTAATTTTTCTCATTTAAACAAAGCCTGTGAAAATGTTATGTCCCAGTGCAGTAAACGGTTTGTGTAACTTTTCTTTGCACCACAAATTCTATTTGTTTGACAACTAATCCCCAAGTCTTAGCTATGCTACAGTTTCCCTGAGCTTGTTAATTAACAGCGCTCAGAATTACTTTGCTCCTTGTTATTTCTTCCAAATTTTGCAGCAAAAATGTAATTCTAAATCACAGCTTCTGACAAACACTTAGGTGACAAGCACGCAGCTAAAAGCAAAATTTTGTAGGTTTCAAAATGTTTTAGAATGCTTATGGATCACAATCCTTTCATGTAAAAATTGTCAGCTCTCTCATCTTTCCTATTCACTACTTCATAAGGCTATATAAAATATGTGTTATCTTTCATTCTTGCCAAATCCTAACGTTTCACCTCTGTCTGTTACCCTTTCCATTTAAAAATCTCTCTGAGCCTTAAATATTGCCAATGGTTTTATTCATTAAAGGCTTAAGCTTCTAATTAGACCAGGCAGTTTTACTTCACCTACCAACTATTCTAGAAATAGCCATTTTTTTTTTTCCTCCCTTTTCAGTAACTTATAAAATAGGATCTGAAGACTTATGGTTCATTGTACCAAACTACTTCAAGTAGGAAGGAAACCTGGAAGCATTATGTGTTAAACCCAAGAAAGTCTGTTTCACTTAATTTCAAAATAACAGACTTTGCTTCTAGCTACTCTATCCTGCTGCCGTGATTGCGAGGTAAAAAGTTACTTGCTAATAAAAATTGGGGGGGGCCAGTGGGGGTGCAGAATTGAATCAGCAAAATGGAACCAAAGGTTATCGCTAGGAGCTAACCATGTAGGTCCCACTCCTTTTACCCTCAGTCATGCTCCTGAGAAACAGGTAACTTTTGAACCATCTTATCAGAAGGTTCAAGCTGACAATTTAATTACTATTTCTGATCTCCCCTTTCACACAACACCAAATACCATCTCAGTTCAACACTAGCCCTTTCGAAAAAAGCACTTTTCCTCAGGCACAATACTAATTTTTAGTGATTTGCTTTGTATTAACTCCAAGATTTCTCCTCTTGAGGTTCATAAGGGACATATGCCCATCTGTCATCACTGTGATGAACCTGTGCCATCTTTCAGAGACTGAGTCACAACAGCGTCACATGGATGGCAAACCATTTAGTCAGGGAAGCAAAAAGACTCAGTTGATTTTTAAAGAATCCCAAACATTTTATCAAAGTATAAAGCATTTAGACAAGAATCTAAGTTTATTTGGGGTTTTGGGTTTGGTGGTTCGTTTATTTGGGGGG
>NW_009231101.1:14767-32063 GCF_000690835.1 Fulmarus glacialis | reverse complement strand
CGTCGTTTTTGTGTTAACCCCACCGTTTCTGCCAGGCGCTGCGCACAGACCGTGCTGGGAAGGAATTCTGGAGGAATTGAGGCGAGGCATCTCCTCAGGGCTTTCCTTAGCAAGCGTCCTTGCAGGAGAAGCCTCTTGCAACGGTGTCTTGCATATTTTCATGATGAAACCCATGGCAAGCTAGCGGGGAAGGTTTAGAGAGCCATCACGCCTCCTGATGGAGGTTTCTAGTCAGGGCAGGTGGTAACGAGCTGACTGATGAAACGCAACAGCCCGCCAGATGCTGTCAATAGTTAAATCCCAGCCGTTTCCACGCCGTCTGAATGGACAACACAAACTCTGCTGTGTGAGCCACTCCATCTCGCAGCCTGCCTCTGCCTCTTAAAATTAATTTTTCAAAGCAAAGGGGGTGGTAATAGTTTGGGTATCTATACCTCTGGTGGCTGTCACAGTCGCTTCATCCACCTGTGTTTTGATCATGCAAGGCCAAATAATGTGTGTCAGAACTGTGTAGCCACACTGAATGCAAAATCAGATATTGCTGAAGAGTGGGGAAGGCTGTTAGGTGCTTACAAAGTTTGTGGGTTTTATTGGGTTGGAATGTTCACTTGGTTGCATACTCTGGAGCCTTTATTTTACTGTGATGTGTAGGACCAAGATGCAGCTTGATTCGTGATATAGTTATCAGGAGCTGCTCTTTTTTCCTACTGTAGAACAAAAAAGTGCATATGTGGAGTATAACTAAATCTCATTTTTACTTGACAATATTGGCAGTATCCAAAAACTCTAATGGTCATGTCTAAGATACTATGTGGTGCTTTATTCTGTATGCTTTAATTGAAAAGTCTTTGGTTTTGAACCTTTCCTTTTTTTATCCCACTACAGTCAGCTTTTTTGTATTTTTGTTGTCTAACAGATGATGGTGAAGATGATGACTCAGATTCTCATGCTGAAATGGTAATCATTTTCTCTTTAAGCATATCTTTCTATCTGTCTGTTGAAGGTAGCAGGAGAAAGGGGAATTTCACTCTGTTCTGGGGAAATCTAAGCAGCTAGCTAGACTTGACTCCATAGCTTGGGAAGGATTAATAATAGACCTGGAGATTTAGTTATTGCTGCCGAGGACTTTGTTATTCACGTGTAATAGACAGACTTCTTCATGTGAAAACAAATGACAGGGCTCAGAGGCCTCACTGCTCTAGTGCTTGCTGATCTCTGTCACTGGAAACACACCAGCTTCTGGGGAGGTCACAGGGCAATTGCACACAAGAAAGAAATCATCAGCTTGCAATGATCAAGAAGTCTTTTTACTTCTTTGTACCTGAATAATACTGGGTTTGTACATGAGGGGAAAATTACTTCTAAGAGTTTTGACAAATCTGTTTACCTTTGGTGTTGTTTTAAACATAATATTTTCTCAGACTTCATATAAGAACATTTAGCAGAGAAATATCTTAACACCTGTACAGCACAGGAAAGGAGAAGCTAGGTTGTGAAGACAAATCTGCTGGTGCAGTTTGGACTCAGGTGCAGAGCACTTTCATGAAGCAATCAGCCCTGCTTTGTGTCTGAAGCATGTGGTAATAAATCGTGTAAGGGAAGAATTGCTTCAGTAGAAGCACAAATGAGGTGCTTCTACACCTCAGGTGTAGAAGGTGCTTCACAAATGAGGTCCACAAATTTGGAGGAGTGGTTCTGAAGTACAGATTTAGCAGGTAAGAGAGCTCCAGTGTAAAGTACTACTATTTTGCAGTTTACTTACAGTTTTGGAGTTGATGGCACAAGACCAGGTGTTGGCAAGGTTTGGAGTCAGACTTTGGTTCAAATAGCAGCAGGCTGAACTAATGAACAGGGCAAAGGGGAGCTGGGCAAAGCTGGTAACTCTGCTTCTGGGAGCGTTCAAAACAACTGCCAGGGAGAGACACAGAGTTACGTGCCTCCAATTCATTTGAAAATCAGTTTTGTAAGATAATAGAAGTATTGAGTTACAAAAATAATTACGTTACATACCTGCTTTTAAATCAAGCATTCTTCTCCCTTTCCCTTCCCCCCCTCCCCCCTTGCCCTCAAATGCCTTATTTGCTTCAAGGAAGTGGAAAGAGAAGATGACAGTAGCGATGATGATATTGAAAGTAGTCTGCCACAGGATCCAGAAACATGTCTGCAGATGAACCATGTATACCAGGAAGTTATCCAGGAAAAGATTGAGGAAGTTGAGCTTCTCATTGCACAAAACAAAGAACAGCAGGTGAGCGAAACAGGAGTAAAATGTTCATTCCTGTGCTTTTCTGGGTTGCCATTTGCCATCTTCCCCTGCCCATCAAGCCCAGTAAAACCTTCCAGGACATTCTTAATCGACCACAGGTGCCAGTGGAATCAGCTGCAGCAGTCATAGTCCCTTATTCATATGCTGCTGCAGTGCTCAGCTTGCTTGGCTGGGAACCAGATTCATCTTCTTCATGGCAGTTCAAACCAATGTCACTTGACTGGCCTTTTGAGTGGCTGATGTTTCCATGCTTTCTTATCACCAAAAATGCTACCAGTAGGGTATTTTATATCTTACATTTTAGCTTGTTGTAGCAAGTTAGTACTTTTTTTTTTTTTAAATCATCATCAGCATACTGTACAAACTTAGGAAGTTCCAAATCCTGTTTTTAACATGTACACTGATTTACAGTCTGGTGTTGCAAATTTGAATTCTGTCTGGGATGTCTGTGATGGCTCAGCCACTGCCCTCTGAAATTAGGAATTTGAAGGAGACACTGATACTGTTTAATTCTTGTATTGCAGAAGGAAATCATGTGCGAGCTCGGTGGTCCAAAAATAGCAAAGGCAGGAGATGGTAGAAATCTACCAGCAAATATATTTTTGGGTCATTTTATGAAGCCATACTTTAAGGATAAAACAACAGGAATTGTAAGTAAATGTAACTAGGTTACATACTGATACGTCTTTCAATGATAGATTTAAATTCTAACTATGTTAAAACTGTGTTACGTTTCAACTGTGTAACTGTGAATGTCACTCCTCAGTTTGAAACCTTTTTTTTCTCACTTGTTGCTTACTTACCCTCTTTTGGAAATGTTTGTTCGACCCATGTCTGGCTGTGATGTCTGAGTTCTGAGGAGCAACATTCCAGCCACGGGGCACTTGAACATTCTTGTTTTCAACTTAACTTCGGTTCTTTGTCTTCATCTCTATAATCCAATTCCATGCTGTTGTTTAAAGTACTCATTGAAATCTGATTATCTTTGAAACTGAGTTTTCTGAGGCAAATGTCACTACTTTTTTCATGTGTTTTTAAAGGGTCGCTACCAAAAGGAGATCTTGACTTTTTGTTGTAGCTAAGCTGTCAACCGTCACCATACATATATTAATAAAATATTCAAGCAATGACTGGTAATTTTTCTACTAAATCCTATACAAGCTGGTAGAGCATCTTAAGTAGGTGCAAACGTATAATAAGTGTCCCCATGTTCAAAATGTTTCTTCAACCAACTGTCAGCTAATGCGAGCAGGCCTGGCTCTGAGCTAAGAATGTGCTGTGTAACCATGAACAAACTTACTTGCTTGAAGTATCTATTTGTATTTGTTTTCTTATGTCTTCTGACATATCTCTGAGCTAGTGCTAATAAAGGTAACTTAGCAATTTGAGTGTGACAGTTTGCACAAGTTTGAGTTACCAGTCTTTTTTGTAGTGGTTCATGCTAGAGTTCTAAGAACAAAGGGCAATTTTTCTGTGTATCTAACTCTTCCAATGTATCTAACCCTTCTAATCTTCATTAGGGCCCTCCTTCCAATGAAGATGCCAAGGAAAAGGCAGCTCAGGGCATAAAATCCTTTGAAGAACTGCTTTCAACAAAATGTAAGTAACTCTGTATGCTGTTCAGTGTTCTATAAGAACTATAACAAATGTATAAGTTCCCTCCTCATTTGCAGGTAAACATCAACACTTCTGATATTTCATACTTGACTCCACAAAAAAAGTAGTTACAAGTAAATGGGATGCTCTATAAATTATTTCAGTGAGTGATTAATGACTCCCTTCTTTCATTTGCATTTGTTTTGATGCGTCAACTCCTGTGAGCACTCCAAAACCAAATGAGATCGTGCAAGGGTAATGCTCAGATGAGAGAAGTTCAAGGGACACTTACAGCTCTAGATGGTTACAGACACCTGGGTGATGATCTTTATTGAGGTCTCTTTGGAACTAAAACTGAGCAAGAGGCTGCGACTTGCCCAAGTCATACATGACATTAGTGATTTAGGAGCGGAACTCTTACTGAAGACCTGGGGGAACTTTAACAGGGGTATTGAAAGCAGTGGGTCTCTCTTTTTCTTGGCAGTGGTTTTGCACTAATGTCTGAACGCTCAATTACCTTGTTTGGTTTAGGGAAGAGCAGAGAGAAGACGTTATTGCAGAAATCAGTAGTAAGTGACCGCTTGCAGCGCCTGCTTCAGCCAAAGTTACTGAAGTAAGTACTGTGCAAAAATCTTCTTTTTCCTGATGAGAACATTATATATGAAGGAAGGAGAGGATATATGTGGAGATTCCACCTTCCTTCAGCAAGTTCTTGCTTTAACTGTTTGCAATTTGGTAAGGTTACAAAATGCAGCAGAGATACTTTGACTATCACAGTTGTGCCTGGGAGAGCCGCTCTGTGAATTACAGCAGTGGTCCTCAAACTCCCCTGTCCTGTGGGCACCAGTGCAGAGGGTGACACTGTTGTAGGTAGCAGCATCGTTCGTTCTTTGTTGATACCTATATTATCTGTGTGTGCATGTGGTACCGAAGGGTCTTGGACTGCAATCTTCTGACCGGAAGTAAGAGGTTACAGCATTCGGGTTGGGTTGTAAACGCTTGATAATTGTTTTGCAGGTATCTGGCAGGTGGAGAGGTTTTGTTTTGTATTGTGGCATTTTATAGCCATCTATTTCTTCCCATTGACACAGTGGTATAACTTAAAATAGTCTACAGGGCTTGAAGCTGAAATTGTGATATGTAGCGAGTCATAATGGTGTGTCCAGCGAGAGTTTTCTGTGCCTGGAGCTGGTATGGTCTTTGCTGTTGCAGCAACCAGTGGTTCTCTCTGTAAATACCAAAATGATTAATCTGAGACCTGTTCTGGGTCAGTGATTTGCATTGAAGGGGCAAAAATAGGACGACGAGTGTGCCATGTGGGAAAACCTAGAAGAACAACAGTTTTGTGTAGCATGGAAATAAACTTGAAGGGACTAACAATACTGATGGGGAAACCATCTTTGTCGTACATCTTCTGATGTCATTGATCTCATTCCCATCTAGTCATATTAAGTAATGATAAAAGTGTCTTTGAACAGGATGAGTTATTGGAATCAGAAACTGGAAAAAGTCAAGACTGAAACGGAGAAACAGATCTTGGAAAAGCAAATCAAAGAAGTGGAGCAAGAAATAGAGGCAATTAAGTGAGAAGTCTTCTTTTTATTTCTTGGTGAAAAAGAAAGTCTGTTCTTGGAGTTTACCTCTTAAAATTCCCTCTTCCTCGAGTACTTCTAGATAATGACATTTGGAGAAAGCTTTATTTGTGTTGGCTTGCAAAAAATTAAGGGCTGGTCAAACTCTGTAGAGCTCTCATCTCCACAGTTCTTTACTAAGAGTTGTGTTTTGGGTCTTGATATACAAATCTAGTATCTATACCCAGTATAGAGGGGTGCTGTTGTAAATTGTTCTTGATTTAGCAGCAAGGAAGTGGAGAGCTCAGTAGTTCTGAGCTTTTGCTCATTAACACGTCTGGAGCAACGTATTTTCATATTGCATTAGTTGTTTCTCCTGCTAAACCAACATCATCTTGCAGGGGACTGTTTTTTAAGAAGAAGCATTGTTCTGGGCAAAGTTACTGTGTTAAAGAGCCTGATGCTTTGAGATAGTAAGTGTTCAGTTCTTGTGGAAATCAGTAACAGTGGGAGAAGTAAGATGAAGCAAGATCCGGAAGACAAAGTGACTGTTTAATTAACCATTTAATGTGGTTCTTTCTTTGTACCTTCTGCTTTAGCCAACTCCCAGAAAGTGACTTGTTAGGAAACAGATTTGATGAGCATGACTGGGAGAAAATTTCAAACATCCACGTAAGTTGGGAGATCAGCTGTTTTATTACTTCTGATATGTTTCCCTTCTCTTGAGAATTACCTGACCTGGTCTAGTTTGCATCCACTGTTCCCATCATGCATTTCTCGAAGTTGACTGTTACGTGATCTCAACTTGTTAAATTTGATGATTTAATTCTGGAAAACTTAACAATAAGACATATCTGGAATGCAAAATACATTCCTTGTATTGATATTCCTGTCTGTCCAGGTGTTTCAGTCCCAGCTACGAGACAAAACAGACTTTTGCTGTTTCTTTTAGTTTGATGGACAACGTAGTTCCGAAGAACTGAGGAAGTTTTGGCAAAACTGGGAGCATCCAAGCATCAACAAAAAGGAATGGACCGAGGAGGAAATAGAGAGGCTAAAGAAGATAGCTGCTAAACATGGTTATCTGGACTGGCAGACTATAGCCCAGGAGTTGGGGGTAAGGTCAGAAACAAGAGGTGACAAGTCAGTTAATTCTGACTTAACTGTGCCTCATGTCAATTTTCAGAAAACAATGTTAATGTTAATTCATTGTTAATTAATGCTTCTCTGAGAAGCGCTCAAGAACAGTACCAAAGAAGTTTGGTACTTTAGCCTTTTCCTCTTGGTTTTTGTCCTCATAAATAACCAGTTATACATATAAAACATTTTCATGTTTTCATTGTATTAAGACAAACAGGACACCTTTCCAGTGCTTGCAGAAGTATCAGATCTATAACAAAGATTTGAAAAGGAAAGAATGGACCAAAAGTGAAGATCAGATGCTTTTAGAGCTTGTTCGAGAGATGAGAGTAGGAAGTCATATCCCATACAAGAAAAGTAAGTGACCTACAAGTGAAAATGTCTTCCATTCACCTGTAATTTTTTCTTTTCATTCTCCCAGGCTTATGTCTGTTAATGTTTCTGGATACCAGAGCACCCAGCCTGCTCTGATTAAAGGAATTAATGAAGTTTTATTTCCTATGAATGTTTCCATTTCCAGGATAGTCACAGTTCTGTGTTTCCACCTTACCGTTCTAGCCTGTGATTTAGGCAAGGCAACAGTGCTGTGGCTCATCTGAAACTACAGATGTACTGATTTCTAAACCCCCCCCACTGGTGAGATGAATGAAAGGGATGGTTGAGTCTTCCCTCTCTTTTTCCTTGGTGGGAGCAGTGATATATGCTTTTCCTGTACCTACCTGGAAGTTTCGTTATATTAGCAAGAACTTAGTATCTCTTGGAACCTTTATCGATCTTTGAAATTTGGTTGAAACTGGCTGAGAGTTATTACCAAGTACTGATGGTTGTGTGAGCTTTGTTTTTTGTAGCAAAATCATCAGAGTTCTTCCCTAGAAAGCCGGTATTCATTCATGACTAGCTGTTTGGGCAGTTTTCAGTGCTGTGCCCAGAAGTCTTTTCTAGGTGACCAGTACTGCTGCTTCAGTTCCTCAGTTAGTGTGGGAGGCAGTATGACTAGTGAGGATTAGAGTTGAGAATAGTAACCAAGTATCTGGGGTCCTAAATCCAAGCCTGTGAGTATAACACCTGGTGTCTTGAACCTGTCAGATACGTCTTGGAGCTGAAACCTTTGCTAGTTCTCTGTTGTTGCAAGATGGATTGTTGGGTCATCATGTGTCTAGTATGGATAATGCCATTACAAATAGTAACATTTTGTGTATGCCATGCTCTTTCAATTCTTGTTGTGTACTATTGTTTAAGTATTTAAACTGAGATTAAAATGCTGCTTATGGCAATCCACTGCTTGAAAATATCGCAGTTACAATGTAAGTAAAGGAAGAAACGTTGGAACAGACTTTAAAGTACACCTTTGCATTTCTAGTTGCGTATTACATGGAAGGAAGAGATTCTGCTCAGCTGATTTACCGATGGACAAAGAGCGTGGACCCCAGTTTGAAGAAAGGACCCTGGACACCAGAGGAAGATGCTGTAAGGCCCGTTCTCTGATGCCTAGAATTGCAGGGTGCAAAAAGTGGGAAGGTTAGACTGTTGAGGTGTTGCATGGCTATATACAGCTGAGCTTTAACAGTGGCACAAAGGAATATAAAACGGACCAAGGTGGGCAGTTTACAAGTCAAGAGGGTTAGAAGCTCCTAAACACTTCTGTTCAGAGATTTACAACATAGTGGAAACAAATAGAACTGCTTCTGTCCCAGGCCTATTAGGATTATTACTGATGAGAATTTCAATTCTTGCTTTGTCTGATTAACATAGATGCTGTTGGCTGCAGTTAAGAAGTATGGAGAGCGTGACTGGTATAAAATTCGGACAGAAGTGCCAGGGAGGAGTGATGCTCAGTGCAGAGATCGGTAAGTATGCTAAATGTAGCAACTGTGCTTTCAAGTTTATTACGCAGAGCCAAGATGCAACTTATTTTACAAATATGTTTGATTTGCTTAAACCAGCATCACCTTAAGGGCTGTTTTGTAAAAGTGGTTATGGTCTAAATATAGTCTCTAACATTGTCGCCACATAACCCTGCATTTGTAGTAACAAAAGTCAAAAGGTTGAAATTGAGTTTAACAGAACAGTGCATTGTTGCTTATGGCATGCGACTCCCTCAGTATAGTTGCCTGTGGGTTAGCAGAAGTTGGGAGGGTGTTGTTCAAAATAAAGGAAAGGGGTCATTAAACATGAATGAGTGCATGTAGGGAGGGAAAGTTGTCATCCGTGTATTGTCTGTGTATCTGTGAAAATGATCTAGTCAGTGACTTCCTGTGACTGAACACCAATAATGAGGTGCTGAGCAATTTTCAGCCTCGGACCCAGCTTCAGGAGACTCGGAGTACAGTACGTCCTAATTTCAGTGACCTGTTTTACAACTGCTTGTTGTAATTCTTTATCGTGTGGCCTGATCTTTTTGAGAACAAAGAGCTTGTAGCTGTGCTGTATTAAGGGAGTAGGGATGGGACCCCTTAGAAAAAGGAAAGATCTGTTAAGGAATGCTGGTTTTGTTCAGCCTCGGAGTATGCAGTGATGATTGGAACTGTACAAGTAGGACTGAATGTTCCTTACTTTAATGTTTTCATTTTGAAGGTATTTAAAAGCATTGCACTGTGATGTAAAGAAAGGCAAGTGGAGTTTAGAGGAAGAGGAGCAGCTAATTGAACTGGTTCAAAAGCATGGCTTGGGTAAGTGTTTCTGTGGCTTAATCTTTAGAAGTTTAGAGAAGTAAGTATTGTTAAGGAATTTATCATTTAAGTTTTCTCCTCTTTTATTTTAAACCCTGCAGCTGATACTAGCAGGCTCTGCTTTGTACTGATGATTGCAACCTTCCTTATATTGTGTAGTCTGTTCCTGGAAATTCAGTTATTGAGGGATTGTGTAGTGAAGAGTTCTACAGCTGGGTTAGCAAGGTGTCAGAGCTATGGCAGTTTAGAGGGGTGAGTTCCCCTCTAAACAGCCTGTGAAAGAGTTGTCTTATTTTCTGTAAGACAACTTTCCTTAACAAATAGAAGCTTTTCAGCATTCAGTTTAAGCTTTCTTCTAAGCGCTTTCTTACTGCTGCAAGGGATTGTGTAGTTCTCCTAGGGTTTTCATTATTGGTTCATCTTTTAGCAGTTTCTAACTTTAGCTGAGTGTATAGTAGTGCAAAGTCTGATCGAAGAACACAAATGGATATTAAGGTTTTGATCCATTCATGTAGTAACTGTCTCTTATACAAGGAAATGTATAATATGTGTATAATGTTCTGCACTGAAAAGGCCTGTCGCTCAGTTTGTTGCATTAATAGGTATGTTCAACTCTGCATCCTTTCTAGGTCACTGGAGTAAAATAGCTTCTGAATTGCCACATCGGACTGGCTCCCAATGTCTAAGCAAGTGGAAACTCATGATTGGATCTAAGGTATTGTACAAAATCCTGCTGTGTCACACCCATCTCTTTAATTAAGATTCTCTAAACTAAAAGTGAAATCCTGTGAAATCAATACGAAAATTGACACTGATTTCACACAATTAATGTTCATGGTCTAATTTTTTGATGTGTAAAAGCAGCCTTTGTTCTGAAGGTCTGAAGTTAATTTGCTATATATTTGTGTATTATCCAGAATTTCTTTACTGCCTTGAAGTGCCTGTAAGGATGGAATATACCTAGGTTTTCATGTATGTACCTCATGAGTTGCCAGTTTTGGTACCAGGCACTGCTAAAATTATGGCTGCTTAAGACCATGTTAAAGATAGTCTTGCTTCCATCGGCAAAGCACCTGCCCTAGGGAAAACCCGAATGTGTCGAGTTGGGGCACTGTACTTAGTTTGTACTTCCACGTGCACCAGTTCTTAACACAAATTTGTCTCTATCTGTAGCTTTTTCTTTGCATACAGAATCATCTAAACAAGTAAAAATCTGTGTCCAAAGGCAATTGGACAATTGTACTGGATTTAGTTAATCTTAGCAGAAGTAAAGCAGAACTATCCATTTGGAAGTCACACCCTACTGATTAAGAAGTCTTATGGGCCACTATCCTAACTTACTGATTTGAGAGATTTGCAAGTCAGGGGTGAACACTGGCTAAAACTTGTCTGTGCTTTTTTTGACTGAGAAGAAAAGATCTAGGCCAACAAAACGCCGACACGTGCAAGAGAGTTCCAGCTCTTCAGAGAGTAGCAGTGAAGACATAGAACTGGACTTAGCAGACAGTTCAGAGGAGGAGACAACAAGCAAGGAGGAGTGTGCATTTCCCAGCATTGATTTGTGGATACCAACAAGGACAAATACACAGGAGTCAAACAAAGGAAGATACCAAACTCCATCCCTTTTCTCTCCTGCGAGTGCTGATGCAAAGACCAGTAGCAGTGAAGTTCCAAGTGCAACGTGTGGTGGAGACAAAGACAGAGTTGTCGATAAATCGTCAGAGTTGAACACCCTCCTGAAGGGCATTGCACGTCCACATTCAACGGACATCATTGTGAAGAATCCAACAGAAGTAATGAACAAGGTGAATCCTGAGATTCTCAGTCTGTTCTTGATGGGATTGGAGCTTAGATCAGAAGGGACCAGGACATGCAGTTGCTGCAGTAAAGAGAGTATGCGATGAGTAGATGGCAACATCTTTTTTGTGCCTCTGTTGGCTGCTTTCTCACCATGCCATTGGGGGGTGCTGTTGGAAACTGAGCTGTGGGATTAAACAAAAATTTCTCGCACTGCCTCACCATGCATTACCTAGAAAATAGCTGTGTTCTTTCCCGCCCATAGTGTCACAGAAACGAAACTTTTTATATCTTCATAAAGCAGAATTGTCCAGTGAATTGTCCAGTAATCAGGCACTGAAACAGTACAAACCCTCCTAGCACATTTTTGCAGAATGATGCTCCTTAGCAACATATGAAATGTCAAAATTGCTGTTTAAGTTCATGTAAGCAAAAATGTTTTGACTTTTGTGTTAAGAATTGCACGTGTGCCCTAGACTGCGGGGCCAATTGCACTGATGACAAGTTTGTTGGTTACAGAAGTGGTGTGTTCTGGGGGTTATGGTATGCAAGGGTTCTAAGTGCCTTAATTTTGATTACAGATACAGCATTATTTTACTAGGAGAAGTTTAGGGAAGAGTCAGTGGCTTTTCCAAACCTCTTCGTGTTCCTTCCCTTGTACTGTTAAGCCAAAAAATGCAAAGAGAATCATCCAATAGATTTTGACCCTTAGTATGGGCTTTTGTAGATACTTCACACAAAGGCTTTTACGAAGTAGAGATTTGGTATTGTAATAATGCACAAGGACTAAAAGGTAAGGTAAGCATCTGCACTTCAGGGCTGATTTCATTTAATAAGATACTTCCAACAACTTTCCAACAGTGTTGGAAAACTTTTGTACCTTCTGTGTATAGTCAGTGCAAGTTTTCTGTGAGATACTTTTGCTTTTATTTTTTCTTGTACACTTTTGTTTTAAGGCTTCCAGATGTGGAAAGCAAGTGCTACGGGTTACCCTGGAGAATGTGAGAAGAGTACTAAGAAATAACACGTGCTTTCAGAGGAAACTTGTGAGTGCCTCTTCTGTCTTGTCTGCTCTTGTGATGTGAGCACTGCCAGGCTGTATTTAGTGGGGAAATGTTTTTTGATAGAATCACAAATCTTCTTGCATTGTAGTCTCAAGAGGAAAAGCTCATAATTTTTTTTTTTTTCATGACTGCCCTGTGAATAGTTTGTCCTGGGACTAATTATGGTAGAACCTTCCTAATTGGAACTCTAATTATGTATTTGTTCATGCACAGCAATCAAAGATACTAAAACCTGCGACCGTTTTAACAAAAGTATCCGGAGTTAGTAATTCTGTTGGCCAGAAGCTTCAGGGGCTGCCGAACATCACGGAGAAAACTTATCGTCAAGAGAGAGAGCGTTTGAGAAGAATGAACCTTGACAGAAAGCTTCTAATGGCAGTGACACCTTGGGTGGGCAACGTACTACTGCCTTGCACCTTGCAAACTGGGAAGATGGCTTTTCATCAGACAAAAGGTAGTGGTGACCCATCAGGGATAGTACGCGCCTACTTTTTGTCCTTACTTTCTGACACCTTGTAAGTGAATGCCCAGCTGATTTTGATGTTGGACTTTTTTCTAGCTGATTCTATTCAAGAGAAGATTAAGTCAGTCAGTCTCACGAGCACTCCTCTGTTCACGCTTTTCATTCAGGTAGGTTTTACTGTCTAAGTAACATTATCTGCTTTCAAACAGTGGTGATCTTTATTTCTGTATTTGATGCTTAAATAAATGGTTTATCTTTGTTCCTTAAAGTAATCATCTAATTACTGGATTAATCTGACCTCATGGCTTGCATATGACGTTTCTTAAATAAATCCTGCATCCAAAATCTAATATTGTGAGGATTTTTTCTGTAAGTGTAATAATGTCCCCAGGATCTTGCATGTGAAGTGAAGCCTCTTCCATTCATCTTGTATTGTCACTTGCTCTAGCAGAACATTCTTGTTCTCAGTCAAATTTTAATGAAATTCTCATCTTGCAGCTCTTTCAGATTGATACCAATGGCTGCATGAAGATTATTCGTGAGAGAAGGCTAAGGCAGTCAGAGCTTCTTAGGGCTAATGCAAGAAGGCCTCAGCAGGTATTGCACATGGTCTTTTTCTAAGCTCTTCCCACTTGAAGCCTTGACTAAAGTAGACATTTTTTCATTGTGTGTGGCCAGTGGTGCTGTTTGTGTATGTGTGTTACCAGTTTGTTTTGGTACAGAAGCATAATAAAATGTATAGGATGTTGGCAGATGTGGGTTTGATTCACATCTGTGCTGTTTTAATGATCTTTAGATATCTCAGAAGTATAATTTAATATAATTTTTTTGGCAGGCTTCCCAAAATACGGAGACTTCTTCAGGTACCTACCAGAACATTTATTTTTATCATGTGCAAGAACTTTCACTTAATTCATCACCGTTGCATTAATGACCAATTTAACTGAAGGAGAACTTTTGGAACAAAGCTACATTGTCATGCTCATTTTTGCTAGCTCTTGGATTTTCAGTTATTGGCTAAATATGTTACCCTTTGGTAAGGACTTGAAAAAATACTGAAGGGCTGGGGGACCAGTGGCACTGAGCCACCAGTACTGTAGACTATCGCTGTTACGCTTTTCTCCAGCAAGGTGCTGGCTGTAGGCTGTAGTGAACATGCTGGCACTGACCAAAACCCCAGTTTGTTGTTGTCATCCTGGCTGGTGCGAAGTGCCGGTGTAGTGCTGACCAGTGCAATTCCTTGTGTGCGATGTTAAGGTGCGTTCCTAGCCCATCTGTGATTTCTGGGGAAAATTACATCATTACTGAACAAGTGGTAAGCTTGCTGCATCAGAGTTATCTGAAGAATGTCAGGACAGGGCTTGATTAAATCAAGACTGTAGTGTTGTAGGAACTCTCACAAACCGGAATTTTGCTACTTCTGTGCAGGGAACTTGATGCTTAATAGCTAAGGAGTGGCTTTTGAAAATACTGTTCAATCTTTTTAATTGTTTTTCTTTTTTTTTTTAATTTTATTTCCTCTCCTCTGTAGGCAATTCATCACAATCTTGCACTCAGAGGAACTCCCGAAGAGGCATACCAAGGAATGCTGTCAGGAGACCTGCTGCCTTAAAAGCAAGGGAGACTTCCGCTGCAGTCTTTGAGACCAGCGCTCCTGCCATGCAGGGAGCTCTTCCAGCCCAAGTGCAAAGGCAGAAGCCTAAAACTGTCTCAGAATTACTGAGAGAGAAGCGGCTAAGAGAATCCCGGGCAAAGAAAGCTATGCAGCGGGCAGTATTTGTTGCCCCACAGATGCTGGTTTCAGGGCCTCTGATAATCCAGCAGCCACCACAGCAAATCATTCCTTCTGCACAAGCAGGGAGCAAACCTGCAGCAGTTGGTTGTACAAATAGCCAAGTACAGTGTGTACCAGCTCCGTTGCCAGCATTTACTTCTGTTGCAGGTTCAACTTCTACCGCTATTGTGCTTGAAAACCATTCCTCATCAGTGCCAGAAACTGGGGAAAGCCCTGGCTGCTCGCAAGGGACAGAACTACAATCCAATAAGGAACGAAAAGAGCAAGCTTTGGAAAGTAGCCCTGAAGGAGGGGTTTTTCCAGGCATGAATCCAGCTGCAGCAGAGAAGGCCCCACATCAGGGAGGGGGCAATGGTCAGGTCCTAGCTGGTAGCTCAGCTTCAGTAGTGTTGCAAAACCAAACTTTTGTGCCACATCAGATTACAGTGGTGCCTGTTGGCATTGAGTCTGGCACCAACAAATTGTCTCTTTCCACACCAGTTACTTGTGAGCTGAATAGTAATGGACCACAACAGAGGCCAGTCAATCTATTGCCTGCTCTTGTAACTCCACAAACTGGCTCGCATTTGATTCCCAACAGCATACTGCCTTTCACGTGGGTCATAACGCCACAGGCTTTGCTCCCCACCGCTGTACAAACTGTGGTGGGTGTTCCCCAAGGGCTGCCAGCTGCTGCTGTGAGAAGTCAATGTCAGACAACTGTGACTTCCAATGGCAGTATCTCTTGCTTAGGAGTGCCTCCTGTACCAGCTGGAGCAAATACGCCTCACCCCAGCAGTGCAGAGACAAAAGCACCAAGTGCCCAGTTAGCAGAAGGAGTTCCTTTGGGAAAGACAGCTAACCATTCCACAATCCTCTTACCTGTGACCTCAGTGAGTCCTGGATGCACCACATCCAGCACTTTTTCTGCAACGCCTGCATGTTCAGATGGCTTCTCCAAGGCTTCTGACTCCTCTGCAGCTCAGACTGCTCTTCCACCTGATGTACCAACCCTGCATGCTGCGCTGCTGCCCCAAACACAGCTACCTGCAAGCACTCAAGGGTCTGATTCCCAATGTGGGTCAAGTCTCACTAGCTTGGGAAGGAGCCATGACTCCATTACAACAAACGGATCATCTTCCAACCCAAGCATCATCACGAAAGGGATTGTGCTCCAGCCGGGAGATCCAGTTCCCCATAACAAAGTCCCAAGGAACTCTGATTGCTTTGCTGCACAAGCATTGAAAAATAGACCTATTGCCTCTAAACCTCCGACTACGCAGCCTGCTGACAGTCCACCGCAGCCAACCACTTCCAGTGCAGAAAAGAACCTACTTGACTTCAGCCTGATTTCCCTTGAAGATGAGGGGCTAGTGAAGGAGTGGCTGAATGGGAAACAAGGTGTCCAGATACCATCACTGCAAACCAGGTTGCCTTATTTGCCACCTTTTCTGTGCAACTTAAAAACTCTCTCACAGCTACTTTTGCAGAAAGCAGCTCTAGAAGAGCAAGCAGCATGTCTTCTGCCTTCTGATGCCAGTCAGGATGAGGGCACTGGGGTTGATTTGCACGCTATCGGAGAACTGGTGCAGCAGAAACTCGGCGATAACCCTGCTTACCTCCTACTGAAAGCCCGATTCCTAGCAGCTTTTACACTCCCAGCTGTACTAGCAACTCTGCCTCCTCCAAAAGTGACAACAACTCTGTCAGCCAGCAGGAAGCAATATGAAGAGAGTGATGAAGAGGAGTGGCAGAGCGAGAAGGAAATGTCTGAGGAAGAGAGTTGTGGGAATGAATTAACAGGTGTACGGTTGGATTGGGCAGTTGGTGATGAGCCTGGAGACAAAGATGCTGATTTACTAAATCAGGTAAAACAGAGGTGCCTGGGACTAAAAGCAGAAAGTTACTGCCGGCTAAATATTGCACTGGAATCCAGGGTGAAACCCCTACTGTTCTTAAGTGTAGCAGAAATTTGGTCCTTTTAAATAAGCATAGTTTTGCAGCTGATAAAAGGAAAAGCTCTAGCTCAGCTGGGAGCCCTTAGTCCTCACAAGGGTAAAAGTCTGTGTTTTATGTAGCACGTTAAACTTGACATGATAGTTCCCAGAAGTGGGTATCAAAGCTCTCTTCCTCTTACAGTTTATAATCTGCTGCACTGACTGTTGTATTTTTGAAATCAGGCCCTTGTTTTTCATTATATGTGTCCTTTAAACCCCAATAATATGAGGGCAAATCATGTACGTTTGCTGTTATTGCAAACAGTCGTCTTATTGCATTTGAGGTTTTCGTCCTGAATTGTTTTATGACTAGAGATTATTAGAGTATATGGATTGATGTAAGCCATAATGTCAACCTAAAATCAGTCTCTGGTTTTTAAGCTAAATCTATTACTGCCCAGCACTGTTTCTTACAGAGCAGGCCAGGAAGCTGTGTAGCTCAAACTTGCATTTCATTGGTTCCAAAATAAACAAACAAAACACTAATGAAGATGGATAAACAAGGTAAATGGCTGTTTCTATAGAAAGATGGCAAAGCTGCCTAAAAATCAGAGCTTTCCCATAGTAAAAGCAGCAGTTATCTTTCTATTCTGGCTCTGACTTTTGGGTCTGGGCCAAGTTCAGTGTAGTTTGAACTGTAAGCAGTTGGTCCAAAAGTCACCAGCAATTCTTCACTGCCTGATAGCCTTACTGCCAACCTCTGCTCTGTGTCATCTTCCACCAGGCTCCCTCCCACTCCTTTTATTAAGGCTATAGCCAGGTTGTTTTCTTGGTGCTTTTCAGTGAATAGTTTGTGGTGGGGGTATGTTCTATAAGAAATCAAGTTTGTGTTGACCTGTGTTGTCTGGGACACTGTCTGGCTCCAGCAATGAAAGCTAAAACATCACTTGTGGCAGGCGCGCAACCTCTCTAACGAATGGTTGTGCACGCGACCTCTGTAACGAACAGACAGAAACTAC
>NW_009231101.1:0-14736 GCF_000690835.1 Fulmarus glacialis | reverse complement strand
ATTGCTCTAATTTGGTAGCGGTAGCAGAAGCAGGAAGAAATGCCAGTGTCGGCTGAAGGTTTCGCTCTGAAAACTTTGGGATGTTTTGTGCTTGCTGTGACATTAGTAATAGAACATTGTTGTCCCATGCTTAATTTTGAAGGTAAATGGAAGATTGTTTTGGAAATCTTGCTGAGCTCCCTAAAATAAAAAGAAGGCTGAAGGGGTTCTTTTTGCAATTATGCCAGCTCTCATGGTGTTGATAATCTCTTCTGCTTATGTTGCAGGGCATGGGAGCTGAAGAGAATGCTGCACAGTCTGTCTTGGACTCCTGCACTGATGTGGCTGATGCTAGTGCTCCTCAAATCAGGAGAAGTGCCCGCTTCAGGAAAAGGAGGAGGATCTGAGAAGGAAATGTGTTAGTAGCTACTCAGTGAATCTTGTATTTCTTGCCTGAGAACTTGAAATGCATTTGTCTGTGGTACAGCTTAGACAATGAATCATGACCCTAGGAAAGGACTGAAATTATCTCGACTTCTGTTCCCTTAGGACACAGAGTTCTACAATCACCCATTAATCATAGACCAAGGCTAATACTTTGACTTTCAGGGGGAGAGAAAGTTGATGTCTGCATGATAAAATTACATACAAAAGTCATGAAGCTCAAACATTTGGCAGCCTTTTAGTCCATGCTGCTGCCTACTAGTATTATACCTAATTGGTAGCACTCTGCAGGCTTGGCTGCTAAAATGAAGCTAGTAGAGGGTCATCATTGGTGGGACAGGAAAGCCTGGGCAGCTACTGCTGAAGAGAGGGTTTGTGTGTGTGAATGCTAAACACTTGCAGCAGAAGCCAAAGTAAATCCTTGCTGCAGGTTCCAGCAAGCTGGTGGTAAGGTGTCCTTGCTCAGGATTGTCAGGCAATCCTTTAGATCCTGGGCAGGTAGCAGCAGCTCTTTGTGTAGTTTGCTTGCTGTAGTCTGGCTCGTGAGTCTTGAAGTGAAGAATAGTATTAAAAGCTGGTGGGAAGCTGGGGTTTAAGACCAGTGGGTACTTCATCGGAGTTTGTAACACTTCAACTTTGAACAACTTCATGGGTTCCCTCCCCCCCCCATATGGCTTCATTTCTCGACATGTGTAACAGGACAGCTTCTATAGGGTACAAGTGTGTGATGACAATATCTGTTGAGGCTTTTGGTGAAATAGACCAAATGAACATGAACAGTGTTTGATCTGCATGGTTGTCAGATGAGACTGTTTGGTTTTCTTCTTTAAAATTGGTTTTAGAAACTCCAAAAGGGCAGCTTCCCTGTAAAAATACTGTGACTAATAGGAATTGTTTGTGCTTTGTTACAGGAGCCACTCGAATGAGGTCTGCCTTCCTACATGGCAGTAGGAGATACTCTTTGCACTATTCACTTTTAACACTTCCAACAAACTGACTAGACAGACCTGGGGAAGAGAGGAAAATGGCTGGACTGGTTTTCCCATTGCCTAACAAAGTCTGCATCTTTGGACAAGTCGCAAAAAATGAAACAAAATGGCTGGAGGGAAGTCTTTCAGACATAGACCAATTCTCTTTCAAACTAGCATCTGCCATAGATGCCAGCGGGGAAGATTGCTGGAGATCTGGGGAAACCATCAATGATGGTTATTTATTTCCTTTTTTGTGTTAGCCCCTATTTATGTGAATGTTTATCCATGTTCAGAATATGTTGTTCATTGAGTGGTTTTTTTAGTGCTGTGATAGTGGTTTTGCTTGATGGCTAACTGAATACTGCTGAATAAGCAGCAGATTAATTTTGTATCAAAATGAGTCTTGAGTATTTGTTGAAATACAGATGTTTTATTTTTCTCACTTAAAAATTACTGATGTATTCTGTGTGGTTTTTTTCTGGTAAATAGTGCTTTTAATACTGTGTGTATGAGTGTGATTGCTAATGAGAAAAATGAAGTTTGCAAGCTGCATGAAAACCAGGGAGAACGTGGAAAATGAATATGCATGTGGCTAAAACTGCAGGATTGAATTAGGCTTGGATTCTTTCTTGATTCTTCCACAGCCTGCCCTATACAGACATTAGCAAATCACTTAACAAAAACTTGTTTCTCCATTCATAAAATAGCAATTTTGTCTCATAGAGAGGTGCAAAGCTAGCTGAGTCAAAGCTGATGAAATCTAGTGGGAAAGCGCTACAGAAAGCTTCATTCCAGTGTACTGGCTAAGCTTCCTGAGAGTGTAATGGTGAGTTTAGAGCTCTGCGAGTTGCAACTCTTCTACGAGGGCCGTTTAGGCAGAGCTGGGGTCAGGGGGACAGTGGGTACCCATGTTGCTGTAATTGGATGTCAAGACATTATGGAGCAAAAGGAATGATTTTGCAATGGCTTTCCTCTTGCAGTGTACTCTATTTTCCATAAGCCAGTATAGATAACATTTTTCCAAGAAATTCAGATGTGGCAGAAGCTCTGCCATACAGTTCTGTGTGCTATTCACCACAGGGCTGTTACCATGAGGCACTGGTAGTAAATGTGATCTGTGCTCTAAAGGATTGTTGTCCTTTGCAAATGCCGCTCAAGAGATGCCCTCGTAATCTCACTGCTTGTGGAAAAACTTTGTGTAACTATAAGAAGAAGCTGTCTTTGTTCTTTTTCAGGATTAAACTGATCTGTTACTATAGAACAAAAACTCCTGAGGCTAGATTGGTCAATTAGCAGACATTCTGATTACCTTCAGCAAGAGCAAGCTAACAGAGGTACTGTATCTTTTTTTAGTGTAAAGCTAATTTAATGCCTAACAAGAAGTACAGGCTTAGAGAATCTCTGAGCATCTCTGCCCCACTCCTAATGATAACATGGAGAAACTCTCTAGAAACTTAGTAAGCAGAACAAAGAGTAGAGTGGGAAGCTAATGGGAAAATGTGTCATGCTGCCATGGTATCAGAGCGTGTATGTTCCCAAGGCTTTTTTAAAACAGACTGTTAGTGAGTTCTTATTGCAGCTACAGTTCTAGGACTGTGGGAAGGCAGGGAGGCACTCAAAGGTATGATGTTGATGCTTAACATCATCACAATGCTGCTTGCTGTGCTGCTCCTTTAATTACTGTTAGAGCCACAGCCTATAATTTGGGAATCGTGGGTTATGTTCCTTGCTTTGCCAAGACTTGACTCCCTTTCCCTCAAAATAATTATGCTTGAAGCTTAAGGACATCCAAAATTAGAGACATCATTATAGAAATCATACTTTTCAGCTGAACTCTAAACCAAGAGAGAGTTCTTCCTGCCACCTGCTTTCCTGTATTAAAGATGTTATGTTAACAGCTGAAAGGCTATTTGAAGAGCCTCTTTCTTCTCTGTGGCTTGTTTTGTCCCCTGAAATCAGTTGGACAGACCTATGCCTGTGACCTTCACTCTTTTTAGTCTTTCTGACCACTACACAAAGAAACTTTCTGGACCCTAGCTGGTACTTCAGTGGTACAGATTGGAAGACAAAGCCAGAATGAGTCTAAAATCAGTGCATATGTAATGCTGCTGACGTGCAATGTGACTAGTGTTTTTCTCCTCCCTCATCACCCATTCTGGCTTCCCCTTTTTTTTAGCTCCCCCCCCTTTTTTTTTTTTCCCCTTCCCTTTCCAGTCTCAGAGTATAGCTATAGTTTCCCCTTTTCTCTTTTCTCAGACCAGTTTTGCTCCTGGAATGATCTTTGCTCTAGCCAGAATATAAAGGGAGGCTGCATGCAAGACAACTTTTTTCAGAGATGGGACACAGATGAGTGTTGCTAGAGCAGGAGAGGAAACAAGGAGGCTTTTGACTGCACAGGCTCAGGTTGGTCCATGTAATGCAGAATGGTTGATATTAACAGGGAAAAATTTTTTATTTTTCAGCTCTGAGGTAAAGATGGTGTTTATCAACAGGGGAATGCATTTCTTGTAATCTGCTGGGGCTGGTTTTATGTCAGACAGAGCAGAGTATTTTCTCCATGATAAGTAATGACTAGTTCTATGTCAGTCCAGCTCATTAAAGTTAACTGATAATGTAATGTGTAACAAATATGTGCTGAAGATGTTTGGAGTCTTTCTCTGTGTTGGAGCAGAAAAACAATGAAGGTTTGAGATGATCTTGGAGAGAGATGGAGTAAGGTGTGTGTGAAATACCAGCCCCTGTATAGCTGCTGATGGTCAGAACTCTGTTCCTACCCTCTGGCCCCCCAAACAAGATGACTAAAAACGTGAATACTAAGGTTTCTGGCAGCCTTCGTGAGCCACTGAAAATGACAATGGCTACTGCAGTCAACTCATACATGTGATATAAGCATAGTAATTAATGACTGGGATTTCAGAAGGTACTCATTATGGAACAGTCTGACCACAAAGGGGCAAAGAAATAATAACGCCAGTTTCTTACTCAAAAGACAAAGAAGCCTGGGTATAGAAGTGTTGGGTTTTCTGCATCTGTTTACCTGCATGCTTCCAGGCTGAGAAGTAGTTGTTTTTCTGACCCTATGGTTAATAGCAGGCTCTTATTGGGAAGCAAGTAACTAGTAACTTCAGAGTACAGCTGCTGCAGGGGAACACTGCAGCAAGCTCCCACCAAACAAACGCACTCTTCATCAGTGGGAATGCTTCCATGGCTTCTGCCTGTGTCTGTATGTTAGTCACGCAGGTGGTGGTTGTGAGCATAAATTGCTGAAGCTGCACAGGTGGAATCTGTGAGGTGGATGTGAGAGGCAGCTGACCTTATGGTTTCCTAGTGCATGATTTGCACCTCTGTGTTTACACTGAAAATCGTATACAGCTGTGTGTTCCCCTTTGTTGCACATGGATGAAGTACAGCATGCAGAAAAACAGCTTTTGTATGATTACAGCTGAATGCAGTTAAGGCTATCGCCATTGGGGGTTTTCACATCGGCTTTTGTGGGTGTTAGATTTAGTGACTGTGTGGTCAGAGAGAATACAGGGATCTCTCAAATGCTGGGAGATGGAGAAGGAAGAGTGTGAACTGTTCATAAAGCAGAGACAACAGCTAATTAGGAGAGCTTTAAAGATGTTTTCACTTCTTCAGAGGATGCTTTGTTTCAAATTGGAAGGTTGCTGTTTGCCATCAGCTTATCCTGTGTTGCGTTCCACCCTTTTTGTGTTGTTTATGGGGATTAAAGATTTAATTCTGAGCATCTAGAGAAACCATGGTGAACTCAGTGAGATTTGACAGCACTTTCTTGAGGTATGCTGTTGGGAATCAAGAGTTAGTTGGATTTTCCTCTATTCATGGGGCTCTCAATGACTTGCCTATCGCCAGTGGACCTGTTGCTAAATAGTTTCACTCTCCTCGTGCAGTGAGATCTGGGAGATGTTCAGCTGGTTGGAGGGAAATCATCAAGCTTTGGTGACTTCTGTTTTCTCAGAATTTCACACTAGCTCTTCTTCACGTATATGTCAGCAGCTAGCCTTGCAGCTACTGCTATCTCCAGTGTGGTACCGCACTGTTCTTTCAGGTATGACTGTAGTGTATCACCATGTTCTGCAGGTGATTTGCAAGTGCTGAGTTAAAGACCACATGGGAGATGTGTTCCTGTATCTAAAAGACACTTTTCCATTCTCAGTCTGCTAACATACTTGGTTTCACCACCACCCTCCCAACTACTTAGGAGGCTTAGAGTCTGCTTGTGTTTTCTGTTTTTGTTTTTTCAAGACAGGACAACACTCCTCACTAATACTTTTCACCAACATGTTGGAAGAAGATAATGATGAGACATGTTGGAATAACCTGGAGAACTTCCGGGTGAAGCTGATCTCTGTGATAGATCCTTCCCGTATAACACCCTATCTTCGCCAGTGCAAAGTGATCAGCCATGATGATGAGGAACAAGTTCTTAATGACCCCAGCCTGGTCATGCGCAAACGGAAGGCAGGTGGGTGAAGTGCAGCCTTCGACTCTGTAGATGCTCCCGTGCTCTGTCGGCTCTTCGGAACAGATTGGAACAGAGTGCTAACGGACTGGGCCTGAAGGAATGCATCGCTTCTAGGTTACCATCTGCCTGTGTTTAGACACAAACGTTGTAGGCACTGCTGTGCAGCCCCTTTGCCCTCCCTTTCCCCATCACTGTGGGGAGAGGAGGAATGGAGGTGGCTCTATCGATGCATTCCTGAGCTGTGTGAGGGTAACGGGAGCACAGAGGGTGTGCGGCCTTTTGGTGGTTTGGATCTCTAGATCAGCATAAGGGATGGACTTCCTTTGGTTTGACCCACAAGGCTATTCTGTGTAACAATTTTGCAGGGGGAGATTTCCAAGATTAATGCATCATGTATTGTCCCTTGTTCCTACCTTCTGGTGTTTGAGGGAATGCTGGCAGCACATTAAGTAAATTCTTTGTGACTGTTCTATACAGTCCTGATCTTGTTCCAACCAGAGAGAATGACAGAATTCATTATATAATTTTGGATTGGATTAACTCTTATTGATAAATTACTGAGGATCATTGAAAAAAATTTATTTTCCCTGTTTTCCACATTGGAAAACTGCAAAACACAGAGAAGAAGCCCCCTGGGCTTGATTTGGTACAGAGTATTTCTAGACAAAGTAGGGAACTGAGCTCAAAGGCTCTCTTAGGCTTGTCCCTGCTACCTCTCTGGTTTCGCACAGTGTTCTTACACTAGTGGCCCTTTATTCCCGTATTTGCCTCTAGTATTTGGAAGTGGAGCCTCAAGCTACAGAAACTATCATGGTGCTTTGTTTTAGCTTACCTTTTCTGTAATTATCAGCAGGTGCTGATAAAGCACTCATAAAGTGCTCTTCTGAGATCTGTTTTTTGCACCCACTGTAGTAGGAGCTAGGTACAAGGTTAAGTTTTAACTGTTCCTTCACAGTTAAAATACTTTTGCATAGTTACTGGGCAATTGGCTTACGATTGGCTGGGGGATTTGATCCCAGGGACTTTAATCTCCATGTGGAGAAAGTGGAGCAATTTTTTGTTGTGTTAGAAATAGGTAAAGAGATAAATAAATGAATGGAATATCCTGTTGCTATTATTTCAGGTGTTCTTCTGGACATTCTTCAGCGAACGGGACACAAGGGCTTTGAGGCATTTCTGGAGAGTCTTGAGCTTTATTATCCACAACTGTATAAGAAAATAACTGGCAAGGAGCCCAGCAGGGTTTTCTCTATGATTATAGGTAATGTTTGTGTTCTGAAAAAACAGCTCTTCATTCGGTGTTGCTGTGCAAATTAAGGGGGGATTCACCTCCGCCTTTGCCTCTCCCCAGCTTTGGTGAGCAGAGTCGGGAGCGTTCCCTGGCTTGCTCCCTGTGTGCTTCGGAAGGGTTCTGGCAAGAATGGCCCTGCTGTCTGGCGTCACAGGCTGGACCTGGGAGGGTGGAGGAGGAAGCAGAAGGATCAGTTCTTCCTTCTGCCTGTTCTGTCAGTGACACTGTGGTGTAGAAAGGCACAGAGCAGGGGTGAAATGGGGGATAATCTGATCACACGTGTCTTCAGGGTTTGTATACTTGTGCATGGCATGTGATGATCCTGAGTGATAAGTGGGTGGGAACCTGTGCTGTATGTGTGTCCGGGGAGCACACAGGACAGCAGTGGCTGATGCCTGCCCACCAAACAGACACCGCTGGGGAATCAGGCCTGAGCCAGGTCTTGATGAATGAGATCATGAAGCTGCAGAGCACTGTGCAGGAGGAGCGGCAGAAGGCCCAGGAGCTTACTGTGTGGCTGCACACCAAAGAGGACACGATCAGAGAGATGTGGGTGAGGGACAGCCTGCTCCGCAAGCACCAAGAGCGGGCGCAGAAGATGAAGGAGGAGAGGGACAGCCTGAGCAAGGAGCTGCGGAAGTGCAAGGACGAGAACTACAACCTGGCAATGAGCTACGCCAAACAGAGCGAGGAGAAGAGCGCTGCCCTCATGAAGAACCGGGACCTGATCCTAGAGGTCAGTCACCCTTTTCTAAAGCTTTCCCCTTCTCACCTGGTCCCTGGAAGACTGTGCTGTACACCAGACTTGTCTTTGCCCGGGATGGTCTGGACCAGTCCAGAATGAGGTTCTGTGCATCTTCTCTAGCAGGTGGCATGTCTTGGTGGTCCCTAGCTCAGCCCAGTAGGCCCATGTATTACAAGTTATGCTGTGAAGAATTAATAGTCTTCCCCTCATTCAAGACTGGGCCCTCTCACAAGAGCAACATGTTGTATTCATTTAGCACACAGGCAGGACTCTGGTCCCCAGAGCACCAAGCATCTTGAGGAAAACAAAGCTGGGGAGAAACTTGCCCCATGTGCGTCTGGGGAACGGAGTGAGAACTGCTTTTGCAGGCCGGGGTTTTCTCTTTGTTACCAATGAGCTCTGAACCTTCTTGTAGATCGATCACTTGAAGCACAGCCTCATGAAGGCTGAGGATGACTGCAAACTGGAGCGTAAGCACACTATGAAACTGAAGCACGCCATAGAGCAGCGTCCAAGCCATGAGGTGATGTGGGAGATCCAGCAGGAGAAGGAGTTGCTCTTGGCCAAGAATCAGGAGCTGGAGAACACTCTCCAGGTTGGTGGGGTGGTTGGATATGGACTCCTGAGAAGTGATTATTTGTAGCAGTCAGGGCAGTGGTGGGGCTGCACTGAAGATTGTGTGGGTCAGCTGTGGCCTTGTTCTCCCAAGTCAAATAGAGCACATAGGACTGTGGGAAGAGAGTTAATATGGAGTTAGATGGTTGCTGTATCTCACTTCTTTTTGTCCAGCAGGTTGCCAGGGAACAGAACTCGGAGAAGAGCCTCTCCAGTGAGACTCTGGAGAATGACTGTAGCCAGATACTAGAAGAACGCCGGGAGCTGATGAACACCATTTACAGCCTTCGCAAGGAGCTGCGGCGAGCCGAGGTGCTCCAAGACAAAGTACGTGATGCATTGCAAATTCCCGCTGAGGGTCAGTGGGTAAGATAGGCAGATGAAGCACCTGCAATGTCTTGCCTATGGAGCAGAGGAGCTGCTCAGCAGCAATCCTTGCTGCTTCTACTCTAGTGTCTGTGTTATAGTTTGTTGAAAAAAGGCACGCTAATATTTTAGCATTCTGTGTCTGTGGCATTAACTGTTACCTGTTAATGTCTGTGTTAATTAACAGTCCCTCCCTCAGCCTGGAGGGTAATGGGAGCTTTTATCATGATTGACAGCTCAGGTACATGTAAATCCATCATGTTAGCAGTCCTCCTAGTCATGTTGACTAACCTTCTGGTTGGCCTTGCTCCAACTGGACAGTCTGGCTGAACTTTGACATTGCATGGAGGTTTGGCCATAGCAATCTGTGGCACAGAGCAGAAGTGGTGAGCGTCTAGCTCAGGCTCTGCCCACAAGCGGGGTGCGTTTGTCCTTGTCTCAGCAGTATGCAGAGGAAAAAGAGATGCTTGAACTACAGTGCACGTCTCTGAGGAAGGACTCCCAGATGTATAAAAAACGGATTGAAGCTGTCTTGCAGCAGATGGAGGAAGTGGCTTCAGAAAGAGACCAGGTGATAAAACATTCCTCTTGGAGCTGCTGCTAATCCCTGCTTTGCTGCTTGAAGTGGGCAGATAATGTAACCCTGAATGTACTGTTGTGTGACATGCCACGACATGTTGTCCCTTACGCCAGGCACTCCTGACCCGAGAACAGTTCTATATGCAGTACTCCAAGAACCTGGTTGAGAGGGACGCTTACCGCAAGCAGATTCGGGAACTGGGGGAGCGATGTGACGAAATGCAACTGCAGCTCTTCCAAAAGGAAAGTCAGTTACTGGCTACTGAAGCCAAGCTGAAAAGGTTGCAACTGGAGCTACCCACACCGGTATGTCTGCGGGGTTGTCATCTGTATGACGGGTGGGGAAGCTGAGTATAGGGCCAGAGTGGGGCTGTTCCGAGGCCTTTGCACCTAACCAGTTTGAATTCAGTGGGCAGTGGCCAGCTGCGTGGGTAACGATTTCTATGCAATGCTGAGTTTAGAAAAATGAAAGACATGATGGTTCCTATTACCTCACCCTGGTGCCAGGCATGGATAAGCTGGACTGATGCAAGCTGAGGCCATCTGTGTTTGTGTTTAGAGCGTGTCCAAAGATGATGCGGGGATCCTCAACCACCAAAGAGTAAACTCTGTTTAGACACTGTGTATGAGCCATTTGGATGAAATGGGAGCAGGGTGTAAGGGTGCTAAAGTTTCTGGAATGAAATTAGATATAATTTAGTTAATGTGGAATCTTATGTACTTTATCTAAGTGGTCAGACAGGAGTGTAGGAGGGAGGAAGTCCACACTTCTCTGTTTTCTGGAGTTTTCAGTCTCCTGTATATTCCCTTACTACCATGTCCTTGCTTATGAGGAATGATTACTTTATACTGGTTTTATTTCAGACCTCTGACCTGGATGATACCTCCTCCAGAGATTCCCAGGAAGTGAGTAGGGTGCCTTGTTTACCTTTTACTTTCTTCTGGGATGGTTTCAAATTCCTCACTTGTGCTCAGTTCCCTAAGTAATAGCAGTTTTCAATCCATGGCTCAGGCTCATTTCAGTGACATCAAAAAGTACAGAGGCAGCAAAACAGACCAGTGACAGAATCTCCCTGTGTCCTGAGATTTCTAAGTGTAGGACACAGTTACAGCATTAGTCAGCAAGATCTGTTGAGTCTACACAAATCAGGGGAATTGAATTATTTGGACTTGCTTCTAATTGTCTCTCCTGTGGGAGAACAGGCAAAAATAAGTCTTACCTTGGGGACATCTGTAGTAAAGAGTTTTCACTTAGTTCATAACTTCAGTGTAGAAGTGATTGTCACATTGTCTGGAGGCTGAAAGTATAAATGAGGCCGAAGGAACTGGATCTATTCATGGAGGATAAATCCATGACTAGATCTGTCACTTCTGGCTCAGTCTCCTGTTTTGCTGACAGCAAGATGCACTAAGGAAATGTCGGTTCTATGCATGTCCTGTTTCTTATATTCCTCCATCTGTTCCTAGCTACTGTGTGAGACGGAATAAGGGGCAGTTCTCATGTTCTTACTTTGTTTCTGTCCCATAGCTTACTCTTCACGGTCATCTAGATGAAGATACACAACCGACTAAAAGTAAGGCTTTTCTTGGGAAAATGCAGGGTAGAATTCTTGAGAGGATAGTCCAGTGTTCCAAGCGCACAGGAAAAGACATTCCTGGGTTTTATTTTTAGTGAAGAACAAGTAGTCTGACTGGTGACTCAGTTTGTAAGAGATACTTCTCAGTGGGGTGTGCTTGGCACTCTGAGTAAGACTTCCTTGAGATGACTCAGAATAGGTACCCATAAATCAAGGCATTCTGCCATACCACCATCTTTCTCACCTATAAAAAAGAGAACATGTCCCCACATGCTGGGAACAGTGAATGCTTCTAAAGCTTTTTTGAGAGAAAAGGCTCCACATGCTGTCTTTTTGCTACATGGTCTCTGAAAGGGTCTTTCATATAGCTGAATGACCTGGGAAAAATTAGACCATCCTAGGACCTCGAGGGTTGTTTTTTTTTTTTTGAGGTAATCTGTCTACTGAATTTGTCCAGGAAAAATCACCTGGTGCCTTTGAGAAATAGCTCCTGGGTGTCTTCCCACACACACACTCTTCTTGCATTTGTGGCAGAGCTGACAACAGAACAAACATCCTTCCACTTCAGCTGGACCGTGTGGCTTTCTCCAGAGATTTTTCCCTCCCCTCTTCCCTTTTATGTTGCAGGCTATTTTCACAAAAGCAGAACCATGTAGTTAACACTGTTACTGGTTCTGTTTCTGTGGCATCCCCAGTGGAAATGATTCAGCAGTGTGGAAAAGAATTAATAGGCTCCTCTAAGAACTTGAAATTCTCTTTCAAAACATGTTGAGAAAGGAAGAAAACTAGCACAGTAGAAGAAATTTTCTGTTTTGATCTCCTGGAAGATCTAAATAATCTTTTCAGTCATTGAGATGGGAAATTTTTCAACACTGATCCAAAAAGCCTTTTATTATTATACCTCGCTCAGTTCAAAAACATGTATCACAATACCTGGTCACTACATGAGGAGTTTCACTAAAATATGGTCTAATGTTAAGTGCCTTGATATGCACAACTTAGTTGTTGGGGAACAAGGACAAATTATGGCTTAAATAATTATTAACATGATTTCTCATGGTGACCTCTAACATGATTTTTTTTTTTTTAATGATGCTAAGCAGAGGTGCTGGTTTGCAAAGGTTCATTTTGCTCCTGCATAAGCAGAAACTAGAAAGCTGCTGTCTCTTTCTGAGCCTGATGGGGAACTCCATCATCCTAAGTAAGATTCAGGGTTCAAGTAAAATGAGAAGTGACTCGTGCATTGATCACAGGACTGAATCCTGAATGTTTTGGGGCTTGGTTTCAGTTCTGCTGTTGACTCTGTGTAGTGCTGGGCAGCTGTTACGTTACAACTATTGCTGCTTGACAAACTGGCAGAGGGAGAAGTTATTTTGCAATGGCAGCTATGACTAAAGCTGTGATTTTTCTTCTCTTAGAAGATTGCCCCGAAGGACAAAACCAGCAATTTAGCACTCGAGAGAGCAGTCTGCCTCCAAAGTCACCCAGTGTAAGAGAATCTTTGTGGGCTCTTCTTTACTATGACTGGGGTTTGTGATCTTTGATGTTCTTGTTAATGATGGATTTACCAGGTTTGAGAAGCATGTAAGCAGCTACTGCTTTTCCAAAATCTGAGCACTTTGTGCAAATTTCACCCTCCAAAAAGGCTGAGCTCTGAACAGCAGAACACTTATGGTGGTTATTTCTCCATCTGTGCCTAGAAGCCTCTTCTAATTACTTTCTGGCCTTCATCTCTGGGTATGGATGTTTTCCAGTTTAATTGTCTGCAGTATTACTGTTAGTACAGGAAACAGAATCCCAAATTTACAAATGGGAGAGAATAAAGATGGTAAAACTACGTGAAACAGATGTATTACCATCCTGCGCACACAATAGTGGACAGCCCAGAAATGAACATGCTGTACTTCATTCTGCAAGCCCAAGCAGGTGCAGGAAGCTAGCTGTACGCAGTGGACTGCTTTCCTGGATGAAGGTTTTGGTAGTGAACAGTTGTTCTTGGTCATCTGAAGGCATAGGTTCCCATTTTTTTCTCCTTTATTTAAATGTAAAATGATTCCTTGCATGAACAAGTCAGAGAGGACACATGACCAAGCTTATTTGGGTGGTCTGCAGCCTTCTACCCTGAAAGGCCAGATGCAGTACATCAGCCTCAGAACGGGCCACCTTTGCAGAGCAGGTTTGCACTACCTGGTGCTAACATCAATCTGATCTTCAGAGGAATCCAGTTCATACTTTTTCGAATTTTTTTTTCCAGTTCAAGGAGTGTGGCTTAGCCAATGAGGAACTGGCAGAAAAGGAGCGGAGGAGGATGAAGGACTGCTTTGAACGTTACCGAAGGTCTGGACTTTAGTAAGCAGGACTAATTTAGACATACCCATGTGACTTAACTGATTAGCTTGTTGTATGTATTTCCTCTTTTCTGTCCATCCCCTGTCCCCAAGCTTGATTCATGGAAGGCATAAATTCATTACAGATCTTATCTTCAGAGGCTCATGCTTCTAGCTGAACTGGTTGAGACTCCTGTTTTAGTACCAGAAGTAGCCAAGATAGCAATGATTGCCTTCACTCTGGACCATGCAGATAGTTCCACAGCAGGGTAGTGGGGGTGGCTCCAAAGAATTGCTGGTTTAATAAATTCGATAGATTTCTCCTATGCGAGTGAAATCTGTCTGATATTCACTGTCCATCTGACATACTGCTGACATTCAAGATCAAGCTCCCATGACTGTGAATGGGAGCAGATTTCCACCCTCTGTCCTCTTAAAACGCTCATTTGAAGGCCCGTTCTCCAAATGCCTCATGTCTTCACTGATCACTGCCTTTATGGAGCATGAGACCAATGAAAACCTTGTAAAAGAGGGACCTTAGTTCTAGCCTTAGATAGAAGTGCTCCCAATGGCACTGTAAACAACTCTTCTGAGCGTTGACAATACTGTTTTTATTAAAGAAAGAACTTTGGGTAGGATTTCTTGGCTTCTTCAACTAAACATCAGCAATACATCACACTTCAGGAAATGTAAGAATGTCTTCATCAATTTAGACTAATTCTCTTTACCCTATGCTTGCTACCACTCACAGCTTTATGTTGGGTGTGATTGATACATACTGAACCTCCCCAGTAAACTCCCCAAAGCACTCAAATGCCACCTGTTCGCAGAAAACATGTGAAAAAAAATGAAACGTCTAGTCTTGTTTTCAGAAAAAGAGCAATGCGAAGGGCACCGAAGGACCGACACCACGAGGCCGACTGGGAGAACACCACTGGCAGCGACAACACCGACACCGAAGGCTCCTGAGACCTGCGAGGGAAACACCAGCCTTGTCTGGGGGCTGCCATGCCCTCTGTATTTCTCTCAGTGGACTACTTAGATTTTAAAGCCATCTAAACAAACATTTATCAGAAGTTAATGTTTGTAATGGGACTGTATTTTTTAGCTCCGATGTCCTGTCATCAATCTCTCTCTTAGAAAAGCAGTGATGCGAGAGGTGTGCGGTGCACAAATAAAATAATCAGGATTAAATGGTCGAGGGCCCAAAGCCCCGAGGCCGTGTGTGGCGGCTCGCCCCGTGCCCGATCCGGTCTAGGCTGCTCTTTAATTAAAGGCGGGCCCCTGGTGCGACGCCCCTGCGGACCGGGGAGGCCCAGCTCCTGCAGGGAGCTGGCGGAGCTTCGGCCTGTGCAG
>NW_009231100.1:0-9154 GCF_000690835.1 Fulmarus glacialis | reverse complement strand
ATTCTATGATTCTATGATTCTATGAGCAACGAATTACTTGTTCAACAAGAAAGAACAGAAGGCATGAAAATTCACAAAGTAAAACTCTCCAGAATGGTGAAAGCTTGGCTTAATGTCCAAAATTACCTTTCGTAGATATTGTTTCAAATGTTTGAAACAATTCAGCTTTTCAGAAGAGCTGCATAATTTGTCAGAAATTTAAAAAACATTAAACTTAACCTTTTTGACAGTTGTCAGTTCTTATGAATACCTAATATTGAGAAATAAACTCTCAATTCTAATCTACTGAGTGTACTTATTTGAACAAACTGATTCACATCCTGAGTTCACGTGACTGGCATATGCACCTTCCATGTCAGAAAAACAGTTTCCCAGCCTCACATACCTAATACTCAGAGATCAACTTGTCAGGCATACAAATACAATAGTACACCTACCACATAAAAAGTTAAGTCCATGAGCTTTAAGAAAAAGTACAAGAGTATTTTCAAGTTCATTAAAAGGCAAACTGCAGGTTTCTATGGAACTTTACTTTAAAAACTGAGCAATTCCTAGTTAATTTACGTAGAAAAATTCCGACTCCTAGAAATGTTTCTTGTACAGGCTTCTACAAGGAAAGCCTTAGAGAGTTGGAAAGGATTTTTTTTTTTTTAAAAAACTGTTTGGTTTGTCTCCAACATTCCTGTAGAATGAGTGTTTCTGCAGACCGATAAGGGATTAAGGTATTGTGATACAAGTTTCAGTACATCAAAAGCCTGTTATTCCAGCAGAGGAGCTAGTCTCCTCATTCCCTAGTCTGACAGGAATAGTCTATGCCAGGAAACTGAAAATTCAATGTTATTTATTGAGTCTTTAACAGAGCTCTCTCATAATACAATTTAGTACCTCATGAGCATAACCTACAATTTAACTTTGATGAAATGCAGGTCAAAGTCCACCAATAAAATTATTCTCAAATAGAGTACAAAATTATCAAAGACTGAAACTGCAAAGAAAGTTGAAGTCATGTTCTCTCTAATTAGATACGTTTACTAGTTCATTACTGGTCTACAGCCACAAAGAGAAAGAACAGACAAATTGGAAAAAATGACGTACAGATAACAATCTGACCACAGGTCTTTTAAAGATGTACAAACACTCCAATTGTTTTCAGTTTTTTGTTTGTTTTGCTTCATTTTAAATCCTTAGCAATATCAGGTCTAAAGACTTGTCAGCAAGTCTTTAGCAATTGTTTATTTTGAGCTTAGTTGCAAACTATGAAGAGTTTGTCTCTCCCTTGGCATGTAATACAAGAAAACTTCTGATGATGTTACTCTGACAAGCCTTACATAAGCAGGACAAAGCAAATGAAACATATTTTTACCTTACGTACAGCAAACTTATGCTAACAATGCATAGCAATGGCCCAAAACATATCTTACGATGATTTTAAACACACTTTATAATTCATGGCTTGAGAGCTGTATAAATCGACCTACTTTCTCTTCTAAAACAAAATAGCATTCTAGTCCCAAAGCATATGACATTGGAAAACATATGGGAATTGCTAGAGGTATCCAAAGACATATCAATATCCCAACAAGCTTTGAACTGAGGGTTTAAAAGAAATTGTATTAGCTAGATAGATGTTTCACTACTATTTCTAAGGAAATACACCATTTAAAAAAATTATGCAGAATTTTTACAAAAATTTCTCTAACACTGTTTTAAGTATAACGTTCAGTAAAAAGTTTCTTTAAGTTTCTTTACTCCTTCAGAATTTTTAGTTGCAACTTTTCCTTATCTACTTGGTTAAATCAACCGATTTACAGTTCATAATTAAATAACTTTGATAAATACAAACTTTTTTACAAATATGGTAAGAAACTCAAAATTTCTGCAATATATTATTATGAACAAAATAATTGCCAATGGAAAAAAAGAAAAAAAAAAAAACTCTAATTACTCAGCAGAACTATTTTTATTCTCTTGACAGCTAGTCATTTCTCTGTGGGGAGACTTCAATATCCTTATCAGCTATCAAGAAATTCAGGGAATCTTTGTCTTCAGTTGATATAGTCTACTAGGCACAAAATAACAGTTACTAAAACTGCTTCAGTCTGAATATTTTTCAGACCCAATTCTAGCCCAATGGAACTGCCAGAACAGCATTCAAGAGTGGTTTCTATCCTAGTTCTTCATTTGGAACACAACACAGGCTAACCTTTGAAAATAAGACTTCACATCTTTCATTTGTGGAGAGAAAAAGGAGTAATGACTTTTGGTAAATACATCTGGATTGTTACAGGGGTTACATCCTATTTTGACTATGTGAAGATATTGTTACAGACTAGTAAGTGAGACTCAGACGCATTTTCCTCTTCTGGATGTGATTTGCAACAAGTTTTCCAGTGGTTACATCCACTGCTGTGTCATCAGTGCTACTGCTAACACTGTCTTCCACAAACTCAGAAGTGTTAGCAACAAATTCCTGAACATGCAGAACAAACTTAGTAGAACTAAGGAGGATGCTTTTAAAGCTGAAAGATATTTTACCTGTGTTCTTAATTAAGATATTCTTTTGATAGGTACAGAACAGAGGAAAGGAATCAGAAGAACCCAACCAAAGGTATGCATTAGGGAGAGAATTAGATTCACATGGTCCTATGAGAAAATGATAACCAAGTATGAATGTTTTAGAAGTGTATTAATCTCTTTAATGCACAATCTGCATTTTTAGTCATCTTCATGTTAATCAGTTAATATGAATATCCAATTTCAGAGTATTTTGGGCAAGAGAAAGACATAGAGAACTGTTTTACTTTTTATAAAAATGTTCATTTAATATTTAATATGAGATATGGGTATTAGATATTAAATTTCATTACTTTTGTCTGGGAAATAATTTGTATTTAAATTTAGGATGAAACTCTAATCTTTCTTTTTTTTTCTTTAATGAATTTTACATTAGTCTTAAAAGTGAATCTTGCATTAAGAACTTTTTCTAACATGGTCATATTAACAGAACTGGTAGCTTCCATCACCTGTTTCCATACTGCAGTATTCAATAAGCTACATGGTAAAGCAATACAAAAATGAAACACAGTTTGGCAATCAGAAAACAGTATGAAAGCACAGAAAAAGCTACAGATTTCAGTATGTCTTCATCTTAAAGCTCAATTGACAAAACAGCAATGCCTGTAATCATGTACTGTAACTTATACAATACCTGAAACCTACTGTCTCTGATGCTTTCAACTTCACCACCATCAATTATAACCTTAAGGAACTTGTTTATTTATTAAAACCTTCATTTTAATATCAAAGTATAAATGTGTACCCTTGTTAGGAAAAGTATTTTTAATTATCTGAATTGCTTTAAATATGCTTTGAGGTTGAATGAATAAATTTGTATTTTAACCACAGAAGCCTGAAAATTAAATCTTTCATTTTTTTCTTTTTAAAGCAAAAATCAGATTTTTACACTATGGGGAAAAAAATAACAATTAAGCAAAGTAAGTATTTACAGCTTCAAATGTTATGTTACAATTATGATTCCATAAAATTTGTGCAATACAAACTTTACCTCAATCAATTTTCTTTCATAAGAGCTGGCTAGTTCCTCATTGTTTTCTACTTGCTTTTGCTCTGGAATAGTAAATTCACCATCAGTGCTCCAAACGTTTGGCAGAACTAAAACAAAGAGATACCTCAAATTAAAATGTTAAATTACATAAACATCTAAGACAACCTGTTTAGAAGTAATAGCTCTAAAAGAAACAGTTATTAGAAGTATCAAAATAGGATGTAATATTAAACAGTATTACCAGTACTAAAATACAAATGCTGCAGGGAACTTTCTTGTGAGCAATATTTAGACAGGTACTCTCAACAGAAAAAAATGCAAACTAAAAGCATTTGGCTGTTCTGTCACTACAGCTATCCAATATATGTAGGTAGTAACTGCAATTCCTACCCAAAGCCTTTGAAAACTAAGCTTATGCTTCTCTCTTCAGTCTTTTTTCTACTTCTCTTCCAAAATACCATTTCATACTATTTGCATAGACTACTTACATATCATAGAAATTACAGAAAATAGGGCTGAGAATGGACATTCCATATTTCATCTAGTATTTCATGTTTTTGCATAAAGCAGAATCAGCTGTAGTTATTTCATTCCTGACAAGTTAATTGGCTAATTTATTCCTAGATTCCCTACACAATGTATTTCAATTTAAGTATTCTTCTCAGAAAGGTTTTCTTGATAGCTAAGCAAACTTTCTTCACCTGCTGTTTAAGACCATTGCTTCTTTTCTTATCTGCAGTGAATGAAAACTACAGTTTATTCTGTTTCTGTTCCTAGCTATCATTTATGTATTTGATGATCACTTTAAGGCCTATTCTAAGTAAGTCTCCTCTTCTCCAAGTTACACAAAGTCCCATTCAACTTCTCCTCACAGATCATGAATTTCTAAAAAAAACAAGTTAGCACATATAAAGTAAACAAGCCCTAATAAAAGAGAGGTTTAACAAATGCTTTCACCATTTTTCAAAATCTAAACTATATATACAACCACTATAAGGTAGATAGAAGACACCATGATTCATCTGACTAAATACTCTTGAGCCTGGGAACTGATTTTTGCTTTGAGGAAGAATATATACATTCAGAAGTTTATTATTATTTTAAGTGAATTTTGAAACCTATTTTAAGAGCTATTTCTTGTAAATCTTGCTTGAAGTTCTTCGGCCAGAAACTTCTAAGATCAGCATTTTTATATACATAATATTATTGTATCTAGCAGGTTTGAAAAATGGTACACATCCAACTCCTGCTGATGGCTGAGAAATCAGGATGCTCATTTATTAAATACTTAAATACCAATATCAAACTACAGCAAATATCAGTCTATGGCAGTGATCACTCATTTTGAAAGCTGGTATGATATTCTAAACTTGACACAGTTCTGACTCTTGAGCAATTTATTTATAATCACATTTGCTGAGTTTTTTGGTTTTTTTTAAGTCACTGCAAGGCAAAGTATTATGCTGAGTTTCATTTATTACTTTAGGAAACTGTTTAAAAGCCATACTCAACAGCATCTGATCTGATTATTGTAGCAAACATGTAGATTCTTCTCTAGTTATGTTCCTAAAAATAACAGCAGCAGCTCAATTTATTTTGACTCTTTCAAAATAGTTTCACAGAAAGTCTAAACACATAATGTTCTAAAATCTACTATACATTTAAGACTTCCGTTTTGATACCATTTGGAAGAAGATTAATCATCATTGAAATTGCTCATGATAACATAGGGCAGCAGTGAAATTAGTTGTATGCAACTATTCAAACTATATCAGTTTACGCCTCCCTGATGAAGACAATTTCCTAACATTACGCAAAAGAGGACAATTGGGAGTTTTCCAAGTTCAAACAGATCAGAACTCTATGTCCCTGTCTACATGTAAGGCTAGTTAGAAGTCAAGAACCCTAACCTATGAGTATGTAAATTAATATAAGAAACCAACAAGAATTTTAACTTAAAATTACAAAAGCAGAGAAAACAGTAGTTTCTTCATCCTGTTTTCTTCACAAAATTGTCACAATCTCAGAACCAGTAATAAAACAGGTCTTGTAAATATACTCTGTAATCCTTTCAAGCATGTAAGCTAATTAAGAACAAAATCACTTAAGACAAGTTGTTACGGTCACATTAAGTTATACTACAACTGGAATTCAATAATTTGCCTTAAGTTACACAATGATATATGTACTCAAAAGTACAAATAGCTCTTTCTAATAATGCAAATATTCTTAATTATGAAGGCTCACATCTGAAAAATATGAATGCCTATGATAAGATACTGCAAGTTATATATATAAACCATGGGTGCAAGAGTTTCTATAAATCTGGTAAAAGAAAAAACTTTTTTGTTTCACTCTCCTTTTTTGAAATGTATCTAAACATATTAGTTCTCAGGGATTATTTACATGCTTAGGTACTTTTTTGAGTCAGAGGACCCAGTATTACTAAAAATTTCACGTAAATCTCCAATGGCAGCTAAGAAAAAAAAAAATTTGGTTTTATAACAATACAATGTCTGAAGTTAGAATACAAGAAAAATTATTATAAATAGTTCATGCAGCTGAAATTTATTCTGGTCACTACTGATAAATATTACAGAAGATTACTGTGGATTGATTATATATCCTTTGAGCATAAAGCATACATGTATTCATTTTTAGAAATGTTGGTACTGTTCCATCCCCCTTTTTCATCTATAAAATCTGACCATCCTACTCAGTTTCTATTCTTATCAGTCACTAATTTGCATAATTTTAACATGGCAGAATATAGCTAGCCTAGGAATATTTTTTTTTTCTTTTCCTATAATTATACTCATCATGGAAACTGTCAGTATCTAATGAAGGATAATTTCTGCTATTATAAGAAGCTTAAGCAATGGTTTTTGTGAATAATTCTTAATAAGAATCACTACACTCCAGCAAAGTCGGAAGTAAAAACATGTGTTCTCACTAACAAAAATCCTTTTAAGGATGAATGAAGTTTTTAAACTACAGATAAGTATAGTGACTAGCACTTAAGAGCAGAATTGATGTAGTATTCATTCATACCGCCGTTTATATGACCACAATATTGACAATTAAAAAAAAAAAAAAAAAAAAAGAAGACGACAGATGGTGCCAACTGAAAAGCTACCTCGTCTCTCAAAACACCTTCTGTAGTCAGTGGAAATACAGGTCCCACCAGAAGATGATTCAGAATCAAGACTCCAATTCATCCTGTCATGGACACTTCTATCACCACTGAAGAAAAACAGGTAACACTCCTGATAACTTAACTCGTTATCTTTCAGATATAAAATCTGCTCATATGAGTCAGAGCAACTTAGCAAAGAAAGTGAAATGTCTGGTCTCAATACACAGTCTATTTCAAACAGTCTGCAAATACTCATCTCCAAAACAACACTAACAGTATAATCTAGAGATACTAAATTTTCTCTCCTCAAAATAATTATTCTTATGTTCCAATATCACATTAATTCACAGATTATTTTTTAAATTAAATTTTCATCTGATACTTTTTTCAGTAAGAAACTTTCCAGAAAAAGCTAAGACCACCTCATGTACCAGAAAACGCTCTGTAAAAATAAGTACAAAAATCTACGTCGGTATTTTTCTCAAAAGAAAAAGATATCAAATATGTTATTTTCACTATTGGGAGATATTACTCTACCATGGTTGGAAGAGATGAATAGGGCTTATAATTATCTCTTGCTAACCCCACTTCCATGTAAATGATTTCATTTGTTCTGGTGAAGACTCAGCAAGGAAAGCAAAGACTTCTTGATTGTTTCTACTCAACAGTAATTTGATAGCATGCCATCACATAACATTCTTTCTGTTTGATATCAATCTGCATTACAAAACTGTTCTCACAACAGCAAATAGCCCAGTCAGAGATGCATCAGGGAGAGTTCTCATAGAACTGTCATCTTTTCAGATGCTGATATTTTCCAATAGAGGGAGGGCTGATCTCATACTGGGTAGCATGTGGAAGCGTGAACCATGTCCCCAGCCACACTAGGATTGTTTTGTGTGGCTGAAGCGTTGGTTACGGGCCAGAGCTTGCACAGGGTTGGGTGTTTGGTTATCTACAGAGATCCATTCCAGGATCAATCAGAAAAAAAAAAATATGCAGATTCTTGTAAACCAGAGACATGGCTGTTCACTGGTTATTCTTTCATTGTCAGTTTTTAGACAAATCCAGGAGTCACTTCCATCATTTGGTTACCGAACCTATGCCTCCAATAAACTCTGTCTCAATGGTAGCATACAGAAAAACAAACCCTGTGCATGGATTATTTTTTTTTTTTCCCTTTAATTATCCTTACCTTCCACTGTTTGACCTTCTCTTCTGAGCATCTGGACAGCTCCTACATACTTCTTAAGTTGCACTTTTAGCACCTCATTTTCTCTGTTGATAAAAAGAACAAATAAATAAATATTAATTGTTTTCTCAAAATAGAGGAAAGCCCCTTTTGATGGAGACAAACATACTATCTGTAATAATAAGCTTTATCTAAGTTGTGTCATCAAGATGGAAAAAAAAAATGACTTACGCATTAAATAATGTATCAACAGCAGAGTACCAGGAAAACGAGTTTTCCAGGGTCACAAACACATCAGTTGAAACAGATTATCTCATAATAAAAAACTTTTCATTAATTGTTTAATTTAGATTTTTCTATACTATGCTACATTGATGGCAGCAAAATGATACAGTCTGTCTAAATCAACAGTCAATTAAAAAAAAAAGGATGGGATACTAGACAAGGAAATTCAGAATGGTCAGTATAAAATTACATAATCATTCTACTGGTTGTCCAAGTATTTAATGTCAAGCAAATAAGAATTCAGCTTTAGAAACAGACTTCGTTGTAAGAAAATGCCAGCACTTCAGCAACAACAGCCAAGGTAAAAGTTTTCCACATACCATTCCTAAATGAAAACCATAAAGTTAATCCCTTCGACCGTTATATTTCAGTGCCTGTGCCTGTCTCATTTTTCTTTGGAAAGTACAAGTATTCAAACCAGGTACTATCATAGCTCGACCTAACAACGTTAAGCACCTTAGTTTATATTTGGGGGGAAATACAACGGATTCTAACCAATTGAATTTTAAACAAAGCTGACAAATCAGACGTCTGAAAATTCAATTATCTGTCTAAGTCCATTCAGTTAACCAACTATGACAGAAGGGTTTATGCAGAAGAAACATAACTAAAAAGTGTTGCAAGAGAGTGAATTCAGACTACTTTTACTCTTCATTAAGAAAATATCAGGGTGGAAATACATAGGTGTCACAGGTGCAGCACATAACATCACACACAAGAAACTGGTTAGAGAGAAGAGAGAACATGGGCAGGTCAAAATCATGCCAGAGGAGCAGTACAAGCTCTAGGAATTGCTCTAAGTATGTAACAGATTGCAGAAAGCTGTAAACAGATTATACACAAAAAGGTAGGCATTTTATTTATGGGAATTTATTTAAGAATGAGAAGTATTCAGAAAAACATGCAAATATGTTTGATGGTCCTTATCATACTATATATATACACACATACACGCACAAAATATATGTATTTTTTT
>NW_009231099.1:0-13038 GCF_000690835.1 Fulmarus glacialis | reverse complement strand
TTAATATATATTTTTATATATATAAAGTAGATTAATAGTGATTTCTGCTATTATGTATTAGTTTACACAATACACTTTTATACAATTATTCATGAGTATTTTACTGTAGTAAAAATTAATGCTGATGTAAAGCTAAGATGGAAGTAGCTTTGCAAGTTCCAACAGATTCTTCCCACAACACTAAGCTTATCGACAGCTTAAGTATTTTATGGTGCAACATTTTTAACTTCACATTAAATAAAGCACCATGATTGTAACTTAGAAAGAAAAACAAATAAAAATGCTACTGAAGTACTGTATGAGTGAGTTAACAGTATTTTAAGAACTCTGGCTTCTGGAATTTCCTGAGTTTTGAGTGCCTGACTTTGTGACTTGGTACTGCACCAAAACTAAAAATTTTTTTAAAGAAAGGAGGGAAAAAAAAAAATTTTGTTTGGGATTTTTCTACATGCTTTTGACTTCCTTAGCACATCTTATAAATTGCCTAAGCACAACCTTACACCTCTTTGTCTAACATCTGCTAAACAGAGAGATAAACTTAATAAGGAGGCCTCAGTAAAAAATAATCTGTCATATGCCTTATTGCAGAGCACAGTGTGCTCCAGTTAGATAGATCCACTATTTTTCACCTACTTTCTGTCTATTGCTATCTCTAATCCCCACAAATTGGGGCATGCCAGACTGCTCTCTAAACCTTAGTAGTTCCTTGCTCTCATAAAATTACGATATAAGTAAAAAATGCCTTTAAAAATGTGATATACAAAAGTGGACATATGGCTATGTGAATCTGGACAAGGTATTTATACTCGCCTTACTTACCTTCCCAATCACTCTTGCTCCTCTTGTCTATTTAGACATAAGCTTTTCACAGCAAGGGCTCTGTGTATACTTCTGATTAATACTAACATCAAGGCCAATCAAAGTTGGTCCATAAACCACACGTGTCATAATCTCCTGAAACTCAAACCCTACCAGCTGTCTACCTGATTCCAGCAGCTCTGCTGACTTTCAAAATACTGGGAGGAAATGCATGCAAGCCTCACATACTGTTGTATATTCCTCTGCTTAACAAGGAAGGAGGTCAAATGCAGACTGCTACTGTGCAAGATATTAGGAAAAAAAAAAAAAAAAGGGTTATGGCCAGAAGCCAGACTAACACTAGTCGGTGCGCACAGTTTGATCTCATTAAGGACAATGTCAGTGTGGACAACACAGCTTATGTGTTTATCATGCACCTTACAGAAAGGAGCCCCAGCTTCTGCAGCTCAACAATGTAAGCCAAGAATCAGGGTCACACTCAGAAGTGAAGTGGGGTTTTTTTTGGTATGGATTAATTGAAAACGCAAAGCCTGCTTGCCCTTCTTCTTTAAATGGGCTTTTTACATTATTAAATGGCTTGTCGAGCCTCATGCATATACAGCTCAGACAGACAACCAAAGAAAACTATCATGGTAACTGTTGTTTCCAGATACAAGCAAGGCAATCTGCTGAACACCTTTTAAACTGAAGTATCAGAGGCATCTCTCCTTGAACAGCATCAAACTTCTTACAACAATGTTGTGTGATCCTCAGATGTGCTTTGTTTTACTGATACAGAAGACATAAAACTGTCTAGAAAGTGGTCTTAGAATCGATGTTTATTCTGCAGGTCCCACATACAAAGATATGATATGAAATATATCTGATGTGTGATATGAGAGCAAACAGTAAATGAAAACCAGACGATTGCTTGTGTGTCCAATCTAAATAGTATACAGAAGTACCGCAGCAAACAACATAAGCCAGGCTGAAAAGAAACTTAACAAGCACCACACAAAAGCTATCCTGCACAAAGAGCCATATCCAGCATATGTACTTCTAAATCTCATCCTATTTTGAGGAATTTAATTATGGATAAGCCTTTTGCTGCCACCTGTACAGAAATCAATGTTGCACAGAGTACTTCAGGGCAGTGAAAATAAGTAGGCTATCAAATAGTTGAACTAACAGTCATGAATTAAACTAGGGATACCAACTTTTCAGCAGTAAAGGTTTTATATATTCCTGCAGACGACAAGTTTAATTGTTGTTCAGTGACATTCATTTTAATGTGAAATATCATTTCAACTTTGCCCTTTTATTTACCCAGTGTAGAAACCACACACAAGCATAAATGATAGGTACCAGAGAACCAGCCAGAAGCAGACCAATGCAGTTGTTTCAAGAGCTCTTGCGAGACTGCTAGTCTGATGAGGATGCTCACATCCATCTTATGCTGAGATCACAAACATTTTGTTTGTGAAAACTAGTGTTCTCCTGCACATCCCAGAGACATGCCAACGTGTAGCCCTGGAGGACCACTGACATCTGGTGGTCATTTCAGTCCTCCCCAACAGTACCTGCAGCTCCTGGCAGGCAACGAGCTGAAGCGCAGAGATCACTGAGGTTTGGGGGGAAGCAAAACTGCTTCATCAATATCTAGCCTGTATCACAGCGGACAGGGCTGCTAGTGTGAACTAAACTGGCACACCTCTGGGAATAGAAGTGTTCTTTTCTAGAACTAACACATTAAAAAAAAAAAGAGGAAGGAAAAAGTAAAATATAAATTAATTCTAAGGAAAGCTAAGTCATATATGTTAAATTTTACTGTGACTTGATCAGATTATATTTTACAGATGGCCTGAAGAAATACATGCCAGGGAAGCATTAAGTTACAAGCCTTACTCTGTGTTTATTAACTTAGTGGAATTTGTTGGCTACAAGTAAATGCAGATGAACTGCAATATACAAACAACAAACTCAGTTAAAGCTGCCAGCACATTAATAGTATTGTTAGATTAAGCTTACTCTAGAGATAATAAAGCTTTTCTAAACAGAGCACATTTAATTCAACAAGTTCTTGAGAACAACTGGGTCATGAAATAGAATTATGTAAAACTGTCTTTTGACAAATAAAAAAAGAATTGTTTCCTAGGTAAGATGTTTCTTATTACTGAAAAGAAGCAGTGAGATTTCAGTCTTCTTTTGCTAGACAACTAGCACAATATTAAATTATAAGCAGGAATATTCAACAGTTTTATCCATTTTGGTACCTGTAGATGGTGAGACTGCCCAGACAGAAACTGCCTCAGTTCTCTCCAGCAAACTTGAGAGAGGATCTTCCTGACACTCAAAAGCAATTGTGCAGAGACCACAGCCATCAGCACTGGGTCTAAAATGTACTTAGGCCTGTTAGCACTGGTTGTTGATAGGCAAACATTTAAAGCTATGTTTTGTTTGTTGCAGTCATTTACAACTTGTAAACAAAACTCTGAGGCTTTCAGACATTCAGCAAGAATACAAAAATCTTACTAAACTGTCATGAGAATTTTCAATCCTTCCCAATCGCTTTCTTGCTGCAAAATGATTCGAAGTCTATTTTCAGGTAAATGTGCATTTGTCATTGAAACGGGAGCTCAGTTCAAACCTAGTAACACTCTCAGCATCTGCTGAGTAGTGAGAAGTAACCAAAGTGTTTTTCTACACCCTTCCTACATGCTACAAGAGTGCAGCTTTGCAAAAAATCTGCAGTACAAATCATTAGTCTCCAAACTGACCTATATTTTTCACTTACCACCAATACGACACCTCTCCCTAAGTAAACAGATTGCTAAATTACAGTTCCACCTTCAGTCTCGGCTACCTAACCAGACTGAAAGATAGTGAACTATTTTAAATTACTTTTATAAAATGCATTGTTGTGCATACGTTTTCTAGTTGGCTGTGGCACATTGTGGGCAAACATTTCATAGAGGCACATGCAATTGCTAACATCAGCAAGTAGTGCGCAAAAAATAGCCAGTGTTCAAAGTGGAAACAAGAAAGGGTACATGGGACACTAATATGGAGACAACTGTACCAAGCCACCCCAATGAAAGCAGGAAATGTGCACCGAGATAGTTTCGTTTGACTCAGCCAGGGCTTGTGACTGAGCTGGGTACCTGGCTGGGCCAAAGGCTACCCAAAAGGCTTTCAAAAGACAAGTATCACGTTTTTCACTCCCATTTGTATTCCAGCAGAAGTATAGCATCTGTTGACCGCTGATGCCTCTGGAGGATTTCACTCGTGTGGCCCACAAATCACTGATGTTCGTATATGTTTCAGGTCTCTTCCTGTACTGCTGCATGAACATACAGTGACAAAAGTGGCTCCACAAGACTACTTTTTAGTACCTTCCTAAAGGTCCAACTGCAAATCAATAGACATTAATCAGTACAGAGACACTCACTCCCGTACACAACAGGCACAGAGCCTATGTTCCACTTAAATCCCACTCCGAGCATTTAAAGTAAGTGCTATTTTCAGTATTTCAACAGTGCTGGTTCCTGCACAGTAATGCATTTCACCCACAGTGAAAAGCTGTCACATTGCTGTATATCTATTAAATAAAAGCATTATAATTAGGTCAGCTACTGGGTAAAGAAGACAATAACCACTTTAACAAAGCACTGTCACGGCCCTTATAGGTCCTCGACTGAAAAGAAAGTCTCTTCTTTCCTTTGTTGTCCCCGCAAAATATATTTTCCACAAATATCTTGCCATTGCCAATCCAATTATACAACAGCAGGAGACGATCACTGTGTGACAATGTTCTAATTCACAGACATAACCTTTCTTCTATATTTATATCTTATTGGGGATATTTTCCTGGGGGATAGAGATGCCCTCCACTCACCACCAGGGACAGACGGGTCTAAAAATAATTTTGCCTCGTTCTAATCGATAACATCATGTTGGCAAACCTCTTCCGAAGACACATGAAAGCAAGATAACCCATTCCCGCCAGCATGCTGACCAGCAGGGTGGTGCCAAGAACCCTGGGTGCCCTTTTCTTGGCCACGCGGAATGCCGTTGGCAGAACGGCTGAGATTAATATATTGTTGACGTGTCCTAAAACTTTGTAAAATGCTTTTCTCTTCAGGACGCGCTCATAATACGCTTCCAAGTTGGGCCGCTTTCCGTTTCCCCAGTTTCTTCTTGCTAATCCCAGAAACTTCAGGCGATGTAATGTGACAGCAAGTGATACATCTGCCAGACTGAAGAAATCACCACAGAGCCAAGGCTGATTTTCATCTTCTGAGCAGAGATAAAACATAAAGAATTAGGAGCTAATGGAACACAAGCACACGTAGAAGCCTCCATGGGCTAATATTTAGTTTAGTGCTGTTTCAAAATGCTGTCTAATAAACACCACCAACACTTCAGCTAAGATATGACTTTAATCAATGAACATTTTACTAATCCCTGTCCATTCTTCACACAATATTGTAAAGTCTTAGGCTCAGCAGCCTGGCCTACATTTGTTAAGGAACAAAGAGCCACGTTTTAGGTTCATAAATTAAAACCCACAGTAAACACTTATTTTCCTCAACTACATTTCTCAAATCTGGATTAAACTAAACAGGAGTGGAAAGGAGGAAGGCAGTTTAGCTTTTACTGAAAAGCTACCACTTGCCTGAAGAATTTATTGACTTGCCTGTGTCACTCAGCTCTATGGCATTCACTCAAGAACTGCTAATTTGCTGGAGACTTTCAAGTCAAAAAGAAATGGATCAGATGACTGACCTGCACCAAACACACCAGCTCAGCGAGAAGACAGAGTTTGTCTACTCATCCTTCCTTTGTGCCACCTAGACCCCAAACCATGGGGTTTTTACACTGAGAAGTTTGAGAAGCGATGGATATTCACACTGCCCACCATTAGTAAGGAGCACAGATGGAGAGCCCAGGCTCCCTCTCCAGTCAAAGGAAAGAGGCGAATGTTCTTGGGATGGCTCAGAGCAGGTACTGTCAGGCAGCATGTAACTTCAGTGATCTGAACCACCACCACCTGAAAGGGCTGACCTGTACTGACTACACCGAGAGCTTTTGAAACCCAGGATATGAAGTTTGGTAGTTAGCATAGCTGCCAGCATGAGTACTCTGCTCTAGCCTAGATCTCAAACAGGAGATCTCTCCTCATTTGCAACCTTTTGCAGTTCTTCCCACACAACAGGCACGCAAACCCGCTGGCATGAACATTCAGCAGCACCTCTGTGGAAACAGAGAAATTTTGCAATGTCCCTTTCAACTCATTTGCCACCAGAGGAAAGCAACAGTTTGGCACACCACCAGTACCAGTCCATTTCAACCCGTTATGCAGGTTTGGAAGAAAGGCCTTGCAGAGAACGAGTGTATCCTATGTTGCTGAAAGGATATCTGGGGATTCATCCAATGCATTAAGTAAATAAGATGATGGAAAGGAAGACCAAAGAAGTTAACCTGTATGAAAGAAAGATGCCTGCAGTAGCAGCAGCAGTAAGTGACTGAGGGATCTGAGCAGCAGCAAAAGAAGCAGAAGCTCAGAGGTTGACCAGGACCTGGAGAAGCATTGTTCGCAAGCCTCAAAAAAGTGAATACCTCAGACAAAATTCCAAGAGGCAGGTAATAGCCGTATGTTTTACTAAATCCTGTGATCCTGGCAGTTTTCATAAGCTCATCAATATTGTATCAGTTGACTCCTTGGAAAGGCTATTCAGCACAGAAAGCAAAGGGGCTGCTGGAAATGGTAACAGACTTAGTTTGCTGAACAACATTCTGCCATCCTTTGTGAGTTAAAACATTTTGTGACTCTTTCACTGTTGAGTTAGTAGAAAATTTAACCTAGATTTTCAATCATTGGTTCAAATCTACTGTCTTGATAGTAACTGATAATTACTACAACAGCTATTTATAGAGCCAAATGCAAAGAGTTATTGATTTTAGCAGATGCAGTTGATATTGACTGATGCTTCATGCAGCTCCCAGTGAAGTCAGAGTAAGGACTCCTATTAGCACCGCTGGGACTTGGACCAGACTCTGAATAAGCAGAATGCTAATCCCATTTAAACAAACTCGACTTTCCTTTGGGTGGACGGCAGGTAAACACCACTGCTTTCCAAGAAGGTGGGGGAGGGGGGGTTGCTCAATGATTAGACCACTTATCCAGATTGCTTATTCTGCATATACCACAAATATCAGCACAGTATTTACACAAGTGTGTAATAAACCTGTGTTAAACATTAAGGTCGTGATCATTATAGTGAACTGAGGCCTACAACAACAACATCAAGGATAACATTCTGTAGTTAAGCTTTTTCTTATTTTCTTGATAAAATACTGCAAAATTGTGCAGCTAATTACACTCACTATGCTGAAAATGTGATCAAGCACTCTCATAAGACAGTGAGAACTCACTGACAGCAGCAGTAAACTAAACTAGTATTTAAAACAGTATTGATCCCTTCCGTGATGTTAGATCAGTAGATTCTAAAAGTATCAAATCAGATACATTAAAACCAGTTCTATAACGGTGCTGTCAAGAAGTTTACTCAGTCTCCCAAAACATAAGCATCAACAGGATTTAGCAAGAGTAATTCCTCACCTGGCGTTTCTTCATTTCGCCGCTGCAATTCAGTCTCAACCTGATCCAAAACTTTTTCCAGTTCATCCAGTATTTTCTTTAGGTATTTTATATTATCATGATCCAGCAGTTTAGACTAAATATATATACAGGTTAGTGTTTTAATCATTGTACAGAGTTTATACTTTTATCAGAGAAACTTTTACTTAGATACTACAGTGCTTATTCATAAAATGTGACTATTTTCTCCACATAGTTAGCTGGATACCATTTGGATACTGGTGACAATTCAGATAACAGAAGAAAAACATTAGAGATGCTAGATCTCGAGGTTTACCTCACCCTGCAGGGTGCTCAACAGCCCAACACCAACACTGATGTGTACTTACCTTTGAAGTCAGTGGGACCAGTCCAATACTTCAGCACACACTTGAAGTGTGTAGCTGATCTGGGGGACAGACTGCTTCATGCCTTGTAGGGTTAAACCACTGCATGACATGACTGGTAATGACAGGTGAAACGTATGTTTACATTGTGACAGAAAAAATCTGACACTAACAAGCTCATTAAAAAGAGGGGGAATACAATGAGTTTTCTTACTTTAAGGCGCTTCTGTTTTGCTATATAGGCATCCTGAAGGTCTGGATTTTGTTCTGCAAGTTTCTTCAACTCTGATTCTGTGTTACTTATTTGGCCTGATACAAAAAAACAAAGAAATGACATTAGATATCCAAATGTACCCATAATGCAATCCACAGGAACTAATCAATAGTTTGTGTTCAAATATCACACTGAAGAAATGGGAAGTGGTACTTCAATGAAGCATCACCACCAAGTTGGGATTCAAAAGCATCATGTTTTGGAAAACTTAACTGCCACATGAATTGACCCACCACATCTTCTGCTCATCAGTTTGCAATGAACTCTATAAAGTCATGATCTGCCAGGCAAGAATGAGGAATTCTTGTGAATATTTTTCTCTTATTCAAATAAAACCATTTTGCTGCCAAAAACTGTGCTAAATCCATGAAATTCTACTACAAATACCTTAGGTCTCTGATGTTTTTGTACATCAGCTCCTGGGTTCCTAACACACTTCTCATGCTGTGAGGCCCATACTGAGTTTTTCTGTAGGTCACTGTAGGTCACATGCATAATTCCACAGCAAAAGCCTAAATACCACTGAATATGGAACCAAAGTGTTTTCAGTTAGCTAAAATGTGACACCAAAATTTGTGATCCCTTTTGGAAATGTTCATTACGGAGTATATGGATGTTCTAGAAAAACATTCATTACATTGCTTAAAGAAGGAATGATGTGAAAAATTTAAGGTAATTTTACTGATTTCTACTACATGTGTATAGTCTCTTCTCTCCTTAAAATGGGGCTTTGCTTCAAAATGCCATACTTACAGACCTAGAATACCAAAAGATAGTGAATAATAAGTTATCTTCTAAAAATAAATATTTCTAGTAATAAACTGAGAATAAAAGAATAATTATAGGGCATGAATCACCTCTCACTTGTACTTGATAATTAAGATTAGTTCTAATTAAGTCTTATAAATTAAACTGATAAAAAATTCTTGCTAGAGAATAATGAACTCACTGTTTTATATATTTGTTTCAACCTGACATGACTGTGAAAGCCATCTTTCAACATAGTATATGAAGAAATTGAAGGATGTAATCACACAACTAAAATCTTACATATGCAATTAATTACTTAATTGGATTTGGTATGCATAAACATAATACATAACTGGCTGGTGGCTTATTATATCTAGCAGTTTGAAAAAGATCAGCTTTTCAAAGCTGAAAACTAAACCATCCGGGAGAAGTCTGAACAAGCAAAGGAATTGTTTAGGAACATCCAGGAGCTATTCAAATAAATGCCTCAAATCAAGAAAGCAGACTATGCTTTAAGTATAAAAAGGTAAGAAAACATCCCATTTTAGACAAGTAGTAATTTTAGCTTTACCAATATGAACGTGTGTGTGTAAACTGATAACAGTTTACACCAACTAGAAGCTAGAGGGGAAGAATACATACAGCCAGCAGAACATAAGACAACATTGTAAAATGAACCGTAATAAAAACACTATTACCATGTGAAAACAGAAAAACTATCAATAATGCCTACGAGTGAAGTACAATTGTTCGATAAAGAGTCAGCATCCACATTTGGGGGAAAAAAAAAAAACCACAAACCAGACAGTACACTGATATAAGAGAATAATTCATATTACTTCAGGGGAGAAAAAAAAAAAAGGTAATTACTCTTGCTGAAATTACCCATTCTAAATGTCTCCAGATACTTTTCATAAAGAATTTATTTTTAAATAGCAATCATCTTTGGACCAGCAACACTCACTTCTAAATACTTTGCAATGCTCAAGAAGTTTCCAGCAGACAGGAAGAAAACTAATACTGCACTGATGTTTTATAAAGGGTAACTCATGCAACCTTAAGGAAAACTAACTGCCTGACTTCAGTTCTGACAACATAACAGCATGGCTAATAAGAGAACTGACTTGGCAAAAATGTTAAGGAGTAGGATAACACAGTTTGTTGGAAATAGAACCTCTCAAACTAACACAGAATCATCTTCTATGATATTATGAATTTGGTAATAGTATAGTTGTATTACATTTCAAAGTCTCTGCAGTATTTGACTTTGTTCTACGGAGCATTCTAAAATATCATACAAAAAAAATCAACACGATATAAAGCACTGACATTGACAAAAGAAATCAGAGATCTCAGAACATAACTATAAACAGGGAATCGTCATCCACCGTGTTCTCAGGATTTGATCCTTATCCTAGTATTTAGTTCTTTCATAATACTTAGAAGGAAAATAAAAGCATTAATTAAAGTTTGCCATGATACAAAGACTAGAAGGGACATAAATCAAGAAAAAACATGGCACTGATGATAGCCAGTGGTCTGGACTGGTTGATAAACTGGGCCTAAGCAAGGAATCAATGTTTCAACAATGATGTAAAATATAAATTGAAGCAACACATACGAGCCATGTTTCTTGGCAAGAGGGCTCTAAGTTTGCAAGCAGTTCTGAAAAGCTAGGCTGAGGTCATGATCCACGACCAGCTGAACAAGGATTCCCAGTGCAGTTCTGTGGCTGAAAGTAACACCGGAGTCCTTGAACATACATACAGTGAAAAAAACAAGAATAAAGAAATATTTATCTCCCTATCTGATACCAAAGTGGACAGAATCTGCTGTCCTGTTCTGGCGTCCAAACCCGGGCCGGGGGAGGGGGGAGAAAAGAAAAAGAAAAAAAAAAAAGATCTATGAGAACTGAAAGATTATTTGCCAAGGATTTTTCTGAATATCACTGAACGTTGTTTAAACGAAGTATTTCTGCAAACAACTGGATTTGAAACAGGAGTTCATTTCAGGAGGTTCTCTGGTATAAAGAGAACTGGGCAACATAATCTACAATTATTTCCTCTGCCCTTAGCATTTTTTTTCTTGGGAAACTGGTCCGTATATAAAAGTCCATCAGGTAAAATATCGATCCCAAGGAAGTCAAAGGACATTTTACCATTGATTCTACCAGACCACTGGTTCATCCTTTATCCTGACTCTATGTTGTTCCGTTATTTGCACCCAGGATTTTGGTTTAAATTGTGCTTTAACAATTTCCATTGGTCTGATGAACCCAAGCTACTTACTTCTTCACACTTTTTTTTTTCCCTCCCTACCCCTGGCACCAAGCTGACACTAGTACATTCCTCAGACAAAAAGAGCCTGATGGTTCTCTTATAACATATTAGATAAACAGACTTTGCTTCATTGAGGCTAATCTACATTTGCACCACTTGGAGAGGAAAGAAATTGCTTTAATTTAATAGGTAAACTTATTACATTTACAATCACAAAAAAATGGGTTTCCTTCAGTGTAGTGGTTTGATGTGAACAGTAATACAGCTGTTCCCTAGAAACTGCTTTATAAGTATAAACAGCAAGATCAGAAAATAAAATACTCCAGCTGTCACAGCTGCCATTTTCTGTTATGCACAAGAAGCACATTTTCAATCATTAGGAAAATTAATTCCACAGGCACCTCAAAAATGACACTTCCTCTTTCCTATTTTCAAATCATAACAGACTACAAAATCAATAAAAAGTATATGCACAAATTATCAAGGACTGCAACTAAAATTGGAAATCTGTGCTCAATATATTCTGCTTAAAGTGCACTGAAGACACAAGATGAATGTAATGCAACATCCTACTAACTGATAGGCATTCAGAGCTATACCAGTACATACTACGAATTCTGCTGGTAGCATAGGCTGGAATCATGGAGTCCACTGTTAACTCGGGGTGCAGGATGCAGCCATGCGTGTAGGCATCCATAGGCAAGGAGTCTAAAAGCTCTCTATAGTGTTGCACCCTTGGATAATACATGCTCCCTTCATCTGGCATTAATCTTGGTACTTCCTCTGCAATACAAAGTTAAAAATAAAATTAAGAAAAGAAGAACCAAGTAATTTACCAAAAGTAGTATTTCCAAAGTTACTTTGGTTACGTCCAACCTGCACAGATGACACAGCCACAGTTAAGAAAGCTTCACTTGTTCCCCACCGTAACTCAAGTGTTATCACAGCTCAGAGAAACGTATATACACATACTTCATTTTAAAATGTTTGAATAATTCCAATTCCTATGCAGCAACCCACATAAACTCGTATTTAAGAGGCCTTCAAATCAGAAAAATGCTGCCTCTTCACACCTAAAAAAATGCAACTCTGCATTTCCTTCAAAAATTGAGGCAGTCTGTTTTCTGGCAATATAGACACACAGAATTTCAAAAGCCTGCATGTGATCACTTCTGAGCTTTTTCTTCCTACTTTTTTACCTCTTCATTCCACTTTGGCTCTAAAAATAATCTCCTCATTCTACCTCCTTTTCCCACCCAAGATTATTCTGGAATTAAGCATCTTTCTTTTTTTCTCGCAGAGAAGCGGGACCTGCAGCTCTCTGTTCAATACATTGCTTTTTGCGGCAGTCTCGCCAGAGGGTTAGCTCAGCGCCGTGCTGCCATTGCTGAGTTCTCCATCCTCCCCGAAGGGGTAAGGAGGACAGCGCTAGGTTTTTACTTACAGCTGCTTGTAAAGGTGCTGGAAGGCCTTCAGTTCATTTTAAAGGAACGTGTTTTTTACCCCATACCACCAACTACGAGGAGGGCCCATCTACTTGTGAGACTATAAACGTTTTCTGGTCCTGAATGAACCAACACGTAGCAATACGGAGCTGAGCCCAACACTGCTGCTCGCTACGGCTACCTGGGGAAGGATTTCACACCGAAACGCCTATGGGATTACCATCCACAAACGTTGCTTCAAGGTAATCGATAATCTGCGTTGCCTCACAAATGATGTTTTCCCCATGGATCAGGACAGGTACTTCTCCAGAGGAATTCAAGCGCATGAACCACGGTTCGTTGTGCTCGCTCAGCGGCAGGTTTACATCGTGCTCTTCGCACTTCAGGGCTTTTTCGGCTATTGCCAAGCGCACCTGCAATGGTATCATCGGGCTTACCCCAGCAGAAGCACTCCCCGGAGAGCTGTCCCCGGCCGGCGGAGCCAGCCCGGCCCGGCCCCGGGCCT
>NW_009231098.1:0-14722 GCF_000690835.1 Fulmarus glacialis | reverse complement strand
ATGCTTTGCACAAGTCCAGGTAGATGACGCAAGTCACGTGTAGTGGTTCTGCAAGTCTTGTATATGTATGTTGTTTTAATGCATGGCATCTATTGAAGGTTACTTTGTTTCTTTCTTTAAAACTGAAAGGATGCCTCGGAAATAATTTGTGTTATTTTTAACTCCTCTTTCTCTTCTTCTTCTTCCCTACCCTTCTCCATTCATCTAGCACAGTTCCCCACAACTCTGAATGCAAGCAAACCAGCTATGCTTGTTAGCAGCTTACTGCAAAATACACAGAATAATATGTTCTCTTGCCAGGGGTCCTAGAGGACTCTGAAGAAGCAAGTCAGCTCTTAAACACCATGCAACATCAAGAACTTCCTGGAAAGCCAGGGTCTAGACCAGATTACATGTCAGAAAAATGAACTGTTCTGAGTTTGGAAATTGGTCACAAATCAGTCTGCACATATAAAGAACAGTCACTGTCAGTCTGGAGATTTACACTACTGTGAAATTTTGGGTCAGCATGAGATTTGTCAATTTGCTTGCTAAACTTTCTTGCTAAAATACAATCTACAAACGAGTAGCTCAGAGATTTTTCACAGAGCTGTGTGCTTTTGTAAAATAAAATACTACCTTCTGTGGTGCATGCACATGTGCGTGTTGTCTTTTAATTCCCTCCTAACACTCTTGGAATTTTCAACCCAGCCAAATTCGTTCCTTTTCTAAGTGTGCATCGTGTGTGCTTTTGGCAAGGGAATGCAAATGGAAATTTCTTTTAGGGTTCCTTATATGAACAGTTTGAATCAACTGGGGCTTTTTTGGCTGTTGAATAGTTACATTCATTCTTTCTGGGCCCCAAACACTCCCTGGGGTTGAACAAATAGACCCCATTATGTTGTACAATGTTTGTCAGGGTCTCTTCATCCTTCCTACTCCATTTTCTGCTAGAAAATTTACTTGCAAAGTATTTGTAACTCCGTATGACGCCTTTAACTTAGGCCAAGGAGATTATATGGCACTGACCTGATACTTCCAGTTTTAAGTCCCCACTTGAGTGCTATGGGACAACTGTAATTGTTCATGAGATGTAAGGTAATCCTATTTTTCCCAGCCAGTTATGATTATGTCTAAAGTTCTGGCCATTAGTGCATTTTTGGGGCCTGTCGTCTTCTATATAGGGCCAGAACTCTTTTGTTTTACCATAGAGCTACTGGCAGCCGCCTTCTGCCAAAGTAATCTACGAAGATATCATTTTACTCCTAATTTTCCCTCCAGTTTCCCCCGTCCTCAGTGGCATTGTGCCTGCATCTTTTGCCAGCATCTTTCCACCCATTTTAAGAGGAAAAAAACCACAACTATAAACATGACTTTGTTCACCTTTGCTCTGTCAATACTGTGGTAGGAGAATTCAGTGTAATCAAAGCACTTAAATTCCTGAGAGAAGAAATCTGCCCTCAAATTATCTCGGGTATGCACATGGAGTTTTGCATTTGAGACCCTTTGAAGGAAGGAGGAGCCAGCCTTCTGTTTGAATGGGCTGGGAGCTTCCCTTGCAAAGTGTTCGGAATAATTAGTGTCCAGCTGCTTTGTTGCAGTAGATCGCTCAGCTGCATCACATGGGCAGTACACTTGATCTCTGCCTGTGCAGTAAATCTGATGCAGATGTGCGGAATTTACAGTTTTGTAGACATCTGTTACTGTGCATGTGCTGTGGGTGTCTGTAGTGTCTCTCTGACTTTCGGGAATCCTAGCAGGAGGATGTCTGAGAGCACGCTGCTACTGCCAGGTATGTCTTTCAGCTGGCAGTTTTCTTCGTCTCTTGAGGGGTTTGAAGCTGGGCCATGGCACAGGTGAATTGCTCACAAGCACTTCACATACCCTGTGAAGGGTTGGGTATCCCTGTGTCAAAGGAGCAAGAGAATGATGCTGCTTCTTGCTTCAGGTGATGAGTGTGCTGATCAACTAGATCAGTGCCAAGGTCTGGTTCCCTGGTTAATAAAACCTACTCTGGCTGCTCTTCAAAATTTACTGCTCCTTTTCACAGGATCTGGTGGACTGAGAGTAGTACTGGCCTGTCTGCATTGTAAAATTTTACTAGCCTTTTCTGCATGGTGGATGTGTTCAACTGCGTATCTCTGTTTTTACATTTAATTACAGCATAGGCTGGATTTCTCATCATTCCTTTTGGCATACTTCCTGGAGTAAAGTGGACTGTGAGAGGATTTCAGGAATGCTTGATGCTCTTGCTATAGAGAAAGTTCGGTGGAAGCCAGTTGTGGGTTCAATGCTAACCACTGGGTCGAACCGCACGGTCACAACTGATAGCCAAGAAAAGCACACTGCTGAAATGCTCAGGTCCTATAACATTACATTTTGTGGTGATTTGGTTTTTGGCAGGATGTTCTTCTTCAAAACAAAAAAAAAAGAAGTCTGAAAGCAACAAGAAACTGTTTTAATGGAGTTTTGTACTTGCGCCGGAGGCCGCAAAGCTGCATGGTCTAGAGGAGCACAGGGTGATGAGCAAATGCTTCTGCCTTTCACCTTTTTTAAAAAGACTGCTATGTTCCAGCTGCAGCCAGCATAAACCCCTCATGTTTTATCATGCTGCAGAGACAATGGTAACTCATAACTTTTTTTTAAAAAAAATACTCTTTAGTTCTTGAAAGATTTTTTTTTTCCATTTGTACGGTTTTGGATTGCTCATCTATAATGGCACATTCTACTGATGCCTTTTTCAAAAAGCACTGATACAGAGAAGTTACAGCTGAGTCTTCTTTCTGGTGGGGTCTTAGTAATGCTGGGTTGGAATCTTGCAGTCAAGAACCTTAAATCACTTTTTTGGCAACAGGTTGCTCTGCCGATACAGAAGAGTAAACGGAGATGGAAAAGTTAAGTTCTTCATTCCACTGTATTTGTAAGTAATAGGAACAAATAGAGTCTTGTGGTGATGCAGTTGTATTAGTAGCTGCATTATGTTGACGATCAAAATCACAGCAGTGGCAACAATCAGTGGGAAATCTCTGTCAGCTGATGACGCAGGTATATTCTGGAGAATGAGTACAAAGTAATTTTTGTAGTCCTTAAGAAGCAGTTTCTCTTTTAATAGGTAAGAAGGTAAAATTTCACAGGAAATGCAAAAAAGTGTTGCTAACACTAACTTGACTGTTTTGCAGCCTTCTGGGTCTCATATTGATTATTTTAATATATAAGCTCTGCTGAAATACCTTATACAATTAGTCCAGTCACTGTTCTCACTAGAGAGTGTTAGCCAGGTGTCTTGCCTTTGCTCTAAAAAGGCTTACTTTGTGCCCTGATGGAAGCCTTTTTAGATTACTACTTTTTTCCTCTCTACCCAGTGCCACTTTTTGGCCCTGTGCTCTGTTGCTTGTCACAGTTGAATTTCTTCTCACGTGAAAAAAGTGGAGACTTTTTTTTTTAAAAGTAATGGCAGTATGTAGCAAAGGCTTAGTTAGGTTTGATCTTGTCACTGAAGTAGATTGAAGACAGAAGCAGTTCTGCTAGTGAGCTCTAGGTTTTCTTCCTTTAGGTGCTCGTCTTACGTGATTTGGGCTCCATTGGGTAAATTCCAAATTCCTACATTCTTTCTGTGTTCTAGTGCTGGTGGAAAGTAGGGTTGAGAGACAAAGGACAAGTTAGGTGTTTTTCAGTGGAGTTAATGAATGTGTGGGTAATTGTTCCGTGTCATAGAGCTATCAAATCTGTAGTTCCTGCTGGGACAAAGCACAGACTCTATTGCACAGGACTGGGCCAGTTTCTAGGCTCTCTTGGTGCAAGGCAGTGTATGTGATGAGCTGAGCTCTCATCGTTGCTCTGACAGGAATTTTCCACGTTTCTCCTGAATATGTGCTAGTACTCTGTGTTTTGTTTTGTTTTGTTTCCCTTTGGTTAATTGTCACTTATGAGTGGAAGAATCAACAGCTTTGTTCTGACCTCTGCCGCTATAGTGAAAATACAACTTAACATCCTTCACTTGTCTTCTAATGTTTTTTGAGTGGGAAACTGATAACTTGCCACAAGTTCTTACTTCCATTTCTTACTTCAAGCATCACTACATATATGATATCTCACGGATGCCTCATCTGAGGGCACTGAAAGATTCAGATTAGAGCCAAGTACTAAACAAAAAATGTTATGTAAAACCACGTAACTTGGGGCAATCTGATTCAGAATAAAGGTCTTCTTCAGAAAAGGTCTAGTTCTGTAGGAATAGGAACAAGGACAAAGTGAATGCATTGTCGTAACTTCGTTTGCTCAGGCAATTGTTTTTCATACAATTCCATAAAGTCTGCGTGTTTGGCAAGCCGGTATTCCAGAGTGTGTATATATTTGCCTTTACTGATGTGTCTGGTTCTGTTTAGGGTTAGACCTCGCTTTTGGGCTATCAGAAACGTTTTTAATGCTGATGAATAACTGCTGGCAATCCTAAACACACATCTTGTACATTCAAGACTATAGATGAGGAAAATTAGAGCAGAGATTAGCTGTTCTGTTAGGTTTTGAAGCTCTGAAGCTGTTTTAGCAGTATTATACCCAATACAGTAATTTGCTGTTGATGCTAAGAAAAGATTATTGCTCCAGCGAAAGGTAAAATCTAGAGCAGAATCTTCCAAGGAAACTTGAAATCCATCACTTTCATTCCAGAGCTCTTGTATGTGTCCTGTGGAAGTAAGCTTTGCAGATAACTTTCCAAATCTGAGTGTATGTTATTTCAGTACATTGTGACAGCTGTATCAATAGTGTGAATGAACCAACCCTGTTGTTCTGCAATACATGCGAACAGCTGTACAGAATTGGACAATTGGTTTGCAGTCCAGTATGTGGTCTGAAATTGGCTAGCACCAGCCAGCTTGGAGGAAGGTGCAAACACCAGATAGTGGCAATTCTGTTCTCCGAGATTTTCTTTTCTCTCCCTTTACAATTTGGTTATTGTTGAAGCTGAATTTAATATTTAAAACTTTCTTACTCAGTCTCACTCCTGCCTCTGTCACTTTTATGATTCTTTATTTACTCCTTCCTATTGACAGTGAACGAGGATTGAAGCTCTGCAGAGAACTGGCAATTTTTACCCTACCAAGTTTTCCTTCTATATGCTGTTTAGTCTGGTAGTCCAACAAGTCCAACTTTAATACAAATAGAATTTTATTTAATGGGATGCTTATTCATGAAACAGTTGCGTGTCTAATGGGATATGTGTATTGAACCATTTTAGGTACCCGACAATAGCTTGCTGAAGTTGCAGCATGGCAAGTCTGTAGCTTTTGCAAATTATTATTACCTTGATTTGGAGGATGGGACTTAGAATCAAAGAACGATAAAAAAGTCTAGGATCAAAGGGATTTCTGGAGATCATCTGATCCAGCTTTCCACATCCTCAGCATCCTTGTTATCTAGGGCCTTGTCAAGCCAAATCTTGAATATTTCCAGTGGGGGATGTTCCGCCACTTCTCAAGGCAACCTGTTCCACTGTTTAATTGTTCTTACGGTGAAGAATTGTTTCCGTATATCCAAACAGAATTTTCCCTGAAGTATTCTTGTGCCTGTTGCCTCTTGTCTGGTCATCATGCGCCCTCATGAAAAGACTACTTCTGTCTTCTCTATAATTACCTGTAAGACTGATTAGATCTCCCCGAGCCTTCACTTCTCTAGGCTGAATGAATGGAATTCTTTCAACCTTTTTCATATGTCAAGTTCTCGAACCCTTTTATCATCTTGGTGGCCTTTTGCTGGGCCTTCTCCAACCAAAACTGGACACATTATTCCAGGTGTGGTCTAACAAGTGCCAAGTACAGTGGAATAGTCGCATTCCTTGATCTGCTGGCTATATACGTACTCCAGGTGCAGCCTCAGCTGTTGACTCACATTCAGTTTGCTGTCCATCAGAAGCCCCGTGTCTTTTTCAGCAGAGCTGCACTGCAGCCAGTGAGACCATATGCAGTAAGTACTGTTGCTCTGTATTACTCTATCCCACATGTAGGACTTCAAATTTATCTTCATTAAACCTAATGCAATTCTTGGTAGCCTAGTCTTCCAGCCTGCCACAGTAACTGTGTCTTGCAGCCCTTCCTCCTGGCATATCTAACACTCCTCCCAGTTTGTTGTCATCTGCAAACTTCACTGAGAGTCCTCTCATCTGGGTTGTATATAATGATATTGAATAGTATCAGACGTAGTATCGACTCCGGAGGAACTCCAGTTGTGACCAGCTGCCACTTCAACTTTGAGCCATTAACCACCATTCTTTTCAATAACTGCAGACTTTGAGCCAGTTTAGGCAGTTTTCCACCATCTTGTGGTCCAGCTGTCTAGTCCATATCTTAGCAGCTTGTCAGCAAGGATGTTGAAGGAGACCAATGTCAAACGCTTCACTAAAATCAAGGTAGATGACATCCATAGCTCTCCTCTCATTCACGGAGCAAGCTGCTTCATCAGAAAAGGTATTGAGATTTGTCAAGCATGATTTATCCTTGGTAAATCCAAACTGGCTTTTTCAGTCACCATCGTGTCCTTCATGCACCTGGAAATAGCTTCCATAAGGACCTGTGTTCCATGATTTTCTCAGGTACTGAAGTGAGGCTGACTGCTCTGGGGTTTCCCAGATCTGTCTTTTTGCAGATAAGTGTAGTATTTGCTCTTTTCCAGTCATCAGGGACCTTCCCCTGATCTCCATGGCCTTTGAAAGATAATAGAGAATGGCTCTGCAATTATGACAGCCAACTCTAATAGGACACCTGGATGCATCCTCTCAGATCCCACAGACACCTATATGTCTGGTTTGCATTGATCATCCCTAACTCCGCCCTCCTTTACTATCAGCTGTTTGTTGCTTGCTTTGTTATTGCTTTGTGTCAACCCCATTCAGTAGCAGACATATATTGCTTGTAATTCTTCTTGCTGTTAATATACTTATTAGTGTTGACACCTGTTGCCAGTTTGAGCTCCAGCTGAACTTAATGCTTTCCTAACTAGATCTCTGCATTTCTGAGCAATATATCTATACTCGTCTTTGGGAGTGTGCCCCTTTTCCCATCTCTCCTTTCCATCCAATTTCTGGAGATTCTAGCAACAAAATACTGGATTGTCTCTGAATCAGACACTCTGCGTCCTCTAGTACTTTAATGGTGAGTGAAGAAGTTGTTGTTTGTTCGAAATCTGTTTGGTGACTTATTTTTATTGCATTTTGAAGAAAACAAGTACACTCAGTCTACTTTTTGTGTTTAATAAGACTGGTTTGACAGGGGAGATATTTACTACAGAAGTCCCAGCAGAAGCGTACTAATGTTTTTTCTCTTCACTATAAAATACTTAGGTTGTTTGGTTGCCTTATTTCACTTGAGCCACGATACACTCCAGACTTTGGAGCAGTCCCTTGGAAGAGGCTTCCATGGGGGATGGAGTTGAAGGAAGGCAATGAGACCTAGAGCTTGGAAGTGGTGGCTGGACACTGAGGGGCTGGGTAACTAGCAGTGTCTGAAGCCTACAGTGAGTTAACCTGGCTCTGCTTCCGTACACCTGGGGGAAGCTAGGAGAGGAGCTCACTTCCCTTCAGTTACCAGATGCTGCTTCCACATACACCTGGTTTGGGGGAAAGCTCTGAGAAGAAACTGCATTTCCCTGATGATAGACTTCCCATTCAGGTTGGTTTGTTTTTGGGGGGGGTTTTAACACTGCATAACCTCATAAATTTTATTTCAAAAGCTTGTCTGGTGAAGGAATGTGAATTCATGTGGAGGGAGATAAATTCACGCCAAGTGCACTCCGGGTGGGAAAGCTGTATGGCGTATCTGTTGTTTCAGGCCCTAGAGCAATAAGGATTTCAAGTCTTCACAAAAAGACTCAACAGTTCTGCTGCATTTTAGAGGCTCATGCACTGTAGTTTTTTGAATTTGCTTTTTACTGCAACTATTTGAAACTACTGATAGTTTTCCCCCTCATAGAAAATAATTAGTTTTATTGTTGCCTTTGTAGTTTGTCCATGATATGTTTTGTTTAGTATGTCTAAAGTGAAACACGTCTGTGATCCAGAAACACCCTGGATCCTCCCTAGGCCTGAATTTTTGTGTAGATACTTTCATTCAGCCTTACTCTTTCGTGTCCTGTGATCTACTTAAGCTTTACACTGGAAAGAGGCCTTAACCTCTGTCACATCCTGGCCCCCATGCCCCAGACCCTTGGCTTTCTCTTCTGAAGGACAAAGCAAGATGTCTGCAGCCAAGGTGCTTCAGCAAAGACATGTCTGGGGCTCGATATGAATGTAGGATGGAGAGTGCTCACCAGCTTTTTTGACAAAGTCAGTGTACCTTCACTTTGTTTGTCTTCCAAAAGAGGAAACGAAGTCGGTGCCTTTTCTTTCAACTTTGCCTTGATTTGTAAAGTGGTGCCTCCAGCACACGTCTGCTGCAGGAGTTCAGAGAAGGTGCTGTCCCCTTTCTCTGTAGCAATTTCTCCCTTGATGAGGAGGAGCGTGTTACCTGTGTTGCCACGCTGTCCCTATCTGTCACACCATAGCCACCTATGGACGGTGCAGGGGCGGGTATTCTCTGACACCTTGTATGTGAAGGGACAGGGACGCGTTTAAACTGGAAGGGAGGGAGTTTTAATTATTTCTTACAGCAAGATTGACACTGGGAACTGGCACTGAAGCTGGCATTTGCAGAGCTCGACTTCCCAACTGGACTCAGCTTTACTAGCGAGCTTGGCAGAGCTTGACTTTTCAAGTGAGCTAACCAAGGAAATAGGCTATTGGCAAGATAGGAGTCCGGGGTCCTTATAACCTTTTTGAGTCTTCTGGGATACAGACAGGCCCCCTGGGAAATTACCTCTTCTCTACTCAGCTCTTTCCTAATCTTTTATTGAAGTAATAAGTTGATCCCCATAGAATTTCTTTGGCTTTAAAACAGAATAAGCAAACAAATGGATTGTGTGTGTAGGTTGGCGAGGATGAAAGTGAGCTTTGATAGTCGAATGATGTTGGCAGAGGAGGAGTCAGAGCTGCTGTTTCTATTTGAAAATTGTAGCTTTTGACTTGTAACTTTGGTAGGTATTTCAGGGAGTGCTTAAGGGTAGCCCATACAGACCCTTGAGCAAGGTCTCAATTTCCTCTTTTCCTAGTACACTAACGCACTGCCTGTGTCTTCTGCCTACTGGAGAACCTGCTACAGAATTGTGTCCAATGTTAAAGGTGCAGTTAAGTGCTAGAGCTGCATTTTTTTTTCATGTTACACCAAACAAAACTACCACTTTCTGAAAAAAACTCCGTTCAAACATCAAAATTCCACACTGTTATTCCAGTTCTAGATATTGTTTTCTGGAAGTTCATGCTGGAAAAAATCCTTACTATTTCAGGATGGGTTTTATTTTTGATTTTCTGTTCATTTCAGTGAGCCTAAGTCCTCATGCCACAGTACCATCTTCCTTTCTAACACTTTTCTAGCCATGCAGTGAAGTCTGGTCAGACATCTGATCCTATTGGTGTTTATTGTGCCAACATCTCCCCAAGGTGGAGAGTAAGAAAACCACTGCTTTGTCTGAAAATCACGGTTAATTTACTTGTAAACCAGAGATGAGAATGTGGCAGACACTTGCACTGCGTGAGTCCTGTTGTAAGCACCATCTGCCCCCGTGGGTGGTGGTTTGCCACATCTAGGCACCTAATCAGTAGAAATAACACCGGTGTTTTAAGCCTGAATTCTTAAATTCACTAGCTTGTATTGCACTTCTAGTTGATATCCCTGTTTCGGAAAATTGCAACATATTCTGTTGGTCATGATCTACTGAGACTACTATAATATAAGCCTGTGGAATCTGAGCAGAATCCACCGACTACCTCTGGCTTGATGTGGTGGAGTGTTTTTGTGGACAGAAAGTTTTCTGTCAATGCAGCCCATGTTTTACTGGCCTTGGTATGGACTCTCTGGATTTTTCTGTATCTTCAGTACATGTTTTTCAGAATTGTGCTAGTGGGTTGACACTTCTGATATGCATCTTAAACATAACATCGTTTTTTATTTGAGAAAGCAGACAAAACCCTGCCATGCCTGCCTCCTCATCCTCTCTTTTATGGTCTTTAGGACAGGGGTACGTCCCCAGAGCCCTTTTGTGTTCTTTTGTGGTCTTAGATGGTCTAGAATTTGTACTAACTTTGCCATTTTTAAATCTCTCTTTTGTTACTTTTCCCCTTTCTTCTCCTGGCTGGTAAATTTTCACTTCTGTATGTTTGGAGGAATGGTAGTTGCCCAAAGGATGGGACGTGGGTGCTCAGGGTAGTGTCAGTCCCTCGCCCAATCCCTGCCCCTGCAGCAGTGTCTTTTCTGGTTACTGTTGCAAAACCATGAGATTTTGTTATACCTGGGTTATCCAAATCTTTCTGTCAAATACATAGCTAAAGGGAGGGGAAAATACTTCAAATTTGTATTTCAAAATGTGCTGGTACATCAGAGGCAAGAGACAACCTTAAAAGAATAGAGATGTTTGCCAGGGTGGGATGTAACTTTAGTTTGGACAGGCAGTATCGAGTCTGGTTCTGCTAGCATATACTTCAGAATTTTATAGCACATACTCCTTCATGGCCATGAGGAAGTCATACTTCAATTTTTTGGAAAAGGATGCGTTGGTACCCTGGCCTTTGTTTCATGAACTGGGAGCTATATGTAATGCTTCTCTGCACATTAATCTGCCACAGAAAGTATGAAAGTCCTTATGGCAGTGTTACCAACTGAAGTTCCAGATCGATGTGGAGAGTTACTTAGGGCCCTCTGACATATATGTAAATCTTTACTTGGCTTCACAGAGGTACGTTTATTCATTGTATGCTGAATTACCAATAAAAATCAGCCACAGATTCTGGTGGTGCACATTGCGTGTGAGTAGATACGACTGCCTTTTGTGATATGCTCAATGGAACAATGAGAATAAGCAAAAGGTGAATAGGTGTCTAGGAGACTTACTAAATCTGAGAGATGCTTTGTTTTAAAAAAAAAAAAAATCAGGTCAACCTCAAATATGGGGTCAAAACCCAAAGATTAATAAAAAATATCTACACCTTGTATCTCTTCCCTTATTATTTGTCAGGAGATAAAATACCTGATCAGTTATAGGGGATTAAGCACGGAGGGAGATATTGGCATCTCGACTGGGAGGAAGACTAAAATTTAACTGAGAAAAGAATGGGAAGAATAAATAGGTAATTTTAGTGAAGAGGTTCTTGTTTAATTTGATTGTTACTGATCTTGTGTTGCTGTGACCAGAGCACACATTCTAAACTTTGTATGTGCCTTGCTATGTTTCCGTACTGCCATATCGCAGGAAGCCTTTCAAGGGGGGAGAAGAAGTCATGCCACTAAAGCTACACAGCTGCTCAGCAAAGGCATGCTTATAACATGGGCAATCTTTTAGCTGTTTTTTGCCCAAAGGGTGGAGGAGAAAGAATGATGTTTTGTGGCTTGTGGGATTTAAAGAATTGAATTTGTAATGAAGAATTCAACCAGAAGAAAGTTTGGGAAGGTAATGCCGAGTCTCAAAGGCATGTTATTGAAGTGTTTAAGACTGTCCAGATCTCGTTATCCAGACCTGGCTTGTATTTATTAGAACTGATGTCTTCACAGGAAAGGGGAAGAGTTGGGATCTGTTAGGGTTGTGTTGTTTTGTTTTCAGTGGAATTGAAATTAGGGAATCTGTTTACAGTGTTGACATGCTCTGTCTCTCTGCAAACTACTGGAACTATGTAAGACACAGAAATGCCAGCCTCGTTTTGTCCAAGCTAGCACAGACTCCAAAGCGATATAATGGGATCACCCTGATGTGTGTGGACATGACTGTCCTGCTTCCCCACCCAAGCCAATAAATATTTGGTGGCGTGATATACCATGTGGATTTAATGGTTTGAAGGTTGAAGCTCACTTGTGATTTTCACATGGTGTGAATGTACCCTTTGTCTTTTTTTTTTTGTTTAGGCCCTTTGGGATCCTTAATTCTAGTGTGAATTGGGGAAAAAAAAAAAAAAAAAACCAAACAAAACAGCTCTATGAATGGACCACTGAAGCTGGCTTTCCTGTTAGCCATTGGAGTCTCAGTATGAAGTGTGAACGAAATACTATTGGCTGGGATGTGAAGCCAGAGAGAAATTTATGCAGAGAAGAGATTCATGGGTGGAAATTGCATGCTCAGAGTGATGCACCACAAACATGATTCTAACAGTGCTGGTCAGAAAGGTTACTGTAGGGCTTGGTGTGTTCAGGGAGAAGAAAGTTGCAGTAGGTAAGATGGAAATTGATGAGTTGATGTATAAAGAAGAGATGTGCATTCCCTGTGGAAACAAACACAATAAGGGATTTTTGAAAGTGTTGTAAAAATGTTGCGCAAAAACCAAACGTTTTTTTGAGGTGGGGGAATTGAATGTCTTCTCTTGGCAGGTGGGGTAGGGACAGAATTTTGAGCGAGGTGATCAGATTGCCATTGGTAATTTCTCCATGAGGCATGAGATTAGGACGAGGTTGATGGAGAAGCTGGTTTGAGTGGAGGTTTAAATGATCTGCATTAAAAACCTGAAATCTGATGAGAGCACCCAGAGAGAAGATGAGAAGAGTGCTGTCGCAGAAAACCACAAGGAGCCGAGAGGAAGATGTGCTGGAGAGTAGGGACAGAGGTCATGCTCCCAAGTTCTGGTCATGATAAGATTAGTAAATTGGTAGCTTGTTATTGACTTCATAATGCCATTTTATTAGAAGAACTAACATTGGGTACTTGAATATGAGTTCCCTCGATGTGTTAATGGTTACACAGAGCTGATGACTAATGTTTCTGACTTATCCCTTAGCTGAGTATTTGTGTTGGTCCTGTAGATCTTCAGATTCACTGGAACAAATAGTCTAGGAACAGTTCGGCTTTGCAATGCACATGTTTTTAATTGAACAGTGCAATGTTTTTGTCAATTGTCCCTTCCAGAAACATACAGGCTTTGAGGGAGTACTGCTGGCATAATATAATTTGTTTTGTTAATTACTCTGGTGAGATTCCAGTGTGATGCAACAAAATCCTTGGGAGTTTGTAGCCTGCAGATGTACCTAGTAAGTTCTCTGCATTTGCCAGCACAGAGCCTGCGGCACCCTATTAGTTTTGCTTACTGCTTACACTGGGTTTTGCATTTGGGTTTGAGGTTTCTCATGTGCAAGATCATTTTGCGTGGTGGTTTAATAAATTTCGGTCTTCTCCCTGCTTCAGTCTTCTATGCACTGGTAGGAAATGTGAGGTAGAAATTCTGTGCCTGGGTTGTTGGACTACAAAATGGAATCCACTTGCTGTGGTCACCTTTGTCCTTGCACAGCAATGGTAGTACCCAGCATGGCCATGTTGGAGGAGAATTCTTCTGTGACAGCTGTTTGGTTTTGTTTGCTAGCCAGAGCACAGCTTTCTTCTAGTAACTTGTTCATAGTACAGCCTTGTTATAGTTTGTGAGTAAAAGTGTGTGTTCTAAGTGGGTTCAATTCGTGGGTTTGGGCAAGAATTTGAAAATTTCTTTCCCTCACGGTGAATACAACTGTGTGAATGGCATGAGTCCTGTACTGAGGAGATGAGTTCTTGCTTAATTTTTTTCCCCTTATTGACAAACTTGCGAGGGATTCCTTTTTTAGGTTCTTGCATCAGCATAGAGTTCAGAAACTTCCTAGGAAACTTAGTTCTTTGGACTGGGTTCAAGAAGCAGGGGCTGTTGGTATTTGGAAAAGGAGTTTCAGAATGCCATATAGTGGTCAGTAAATGCTGAGCAGAAGTCACCTCTTCCCAGAAAAGTAATTGATATTTCTCAGATCTCATACAGTTCTTCATTCTTACCTGTTCTCCAGTCCAGCTTCGTATTCCACGGTCAATTTGAAGTCTTGTGCAGCTTTTCAAAGAGGCAGCTCATTTAGTTACACATATTGGTCTTGGTTTTAGTGTGCGTTCCAAAATTCAGTCTCTGGATTTCAAACTTAGTTCCTAGGACCTACTGCATGATACACATGCCTCAGATGATAGTAGCTAATATTGTCATGCGTATTTTGTCCAAGGCAGCTGTAAGCGCATGACGCTCTCTGAATCTTTCTTAATGCATGCAGTTTCTCAGAGTCTTATTTCTTGGCTGATCTGGTAAAGTGAGATGAGAGGGTTTTCCTCTAGTCTTTGGACAACATATACCTCTGCTGGAAGGGAGAACGTACTGGATATGCTGTCTGTTCCTACTTTCTTCTGATTGGAAGGTAGGAGCTCTGCAAAGCTACACTACAGGAGTGGCCATCCTTTATGATCTTGGAAGCTGCATATCAATTTTTTCATACAACAGGAGACAGAGTCCTGCAGTTATATCATGGGGAACCATAGGGACAGTGAACATGGTTAGCGGTTTGTGAGAAAGAGGTGAGTGCCTTTTTAAGGGTCTCATTATTTGATTTGGGTTGAAGCTAGAGTCAAAACAATCTCTTTTTAGGGGTCTCATTATTCAATCTGGGTTGAAGCTAGAGTCAAAATGATCTGGTAATTTCAGCCTCGGCAGCTTCTGCTGGCTTATGGTCTGCTGGAGGCAGGAATCAAATGATGTGGCAGTCTCCATTTCAGCAAAACTCTGCTGTTGGTGTATGATATGAACCTGGAATGAGACTTACAGGAGCCATAGGCTGGTTGGTACCTTTTTGTGACCCTGATTGCTCCGTATTTTTGCGGCCATTCATAGAATCATAGAATCATAGAA
>NW_009231097.1:0-17239 GCF_000690835.1 Fulmarus glacialis | reverse complement strand
CCCAGGTCCTTTTCCTCTAGGCAGCTTTTTTTTATTAACATAAATATTACTATTTAGAACTTGAATAGTATTTTCATTTTTGCATTTCTTTACAGTTACTACTTAATTAATCCATCCACCAGATGAGCATTATTAGCTCTGTTAATCCAGGCGCAATTATCAGCAATAGCCCATTAACATTATACAAGAAGGGAGAAGCAGAATTGGAAGATCCCATTGGGATCCAGGTGATCCAGAGTGCTCTCAAGAACATGTGAGGGTGTCAGACTGCCAGAGGGCAACTTTGGAGGCTCATATCTCAGGAGTGACTGTGACTATGCTGTCAATGAGCGATAGTCATGATGGTGCCAAAACCCTTGGTATCACTCGTTTGATGCTGGCATTCAGGCTGGGCATGAGGTGGGCATGAGGGTGGGAGCCAGGTGTGTGTCTCCTGTAAGAAATGTGATAATCTCTGTGTGGATCACTCCTTTGCCAACAGGGCAGTGTCACTGTACATTGTCCATATTAGAGAAAGGATTTCTAAGTGTGCCATAACAAGTGACTATGAAATTCAGCCTACCTGAGAACTAGTTTGCCCTTTTTAATGTTGATCAGTGGCTTAAAAAGATATTATTTGCTAATAACTTGGGAACAGAAAGGGTATATTTTTGGTTGAAAAACCTAAGGACTATAGTGGTCAATAAACACTATTGCTCACTTATTTACAGATATATACTTATATCCTACCAACAGGGACCTCTGCCCTTGTTCCACAACCCTACACATTAAAAGTAAAATTCATCCCTTTTCTTTGTGAATATACAAAACAGTTTTTGGGGACAGAAAAAATAACAATCCCCTCTGTGAAAGAAGGGGAAGAAGTTGGTCCATGCCTCTGTTCAGCAGAGTTCTCCATCCAGCCTTGGAGGAGAGTTCAACGGTAACAGGAATATAGAGTCACAGAATAATTTAGGTTGGGATGGACATCTGGAGGTCATCTGAGCCAATCACCTACTCAGAGCAGGACCACTCTGAAGCTTAATTAAACTCTTCAAGGCCTTGAACAGCCCAATCTTATACAATCCCACAACATCTCTGGGCTTCTGCTCCAATGTCTGATGACTCCGTCAAGAATTATTTCCTTATATCTTCTTGGATTTCTCCTTGCTGCACATTGTGTCCACTGCCGTTCATCCTTTTTCTGTGTGCCCCAGAAAAATCTGGCCCTCTCTACAACCTCCTGAAGGTAATTGAAGACAGGAATTACAACGCCCCTTAGCCTTTTCTTCTACAGCCTGAACAAACACAGCTCCCTTAGTCTCTCCTCATATGCCATGTGCTCCAGCCCCCTAACCGCCTTGCTGACCCTCCACTGGACTTACTCCAGTATGTCAACACCAACGTATCTCTTTTGCACTGGGGAGCTCAACCTTGGACACAGCATAACAAATGAGGTCTCATGAATGCTGAATGGAGGGTGATAATTAGGTCCCTCTGCTCTTACTAACTCTGCTCTTACTCAGGACCCATGTTGCCTTCGCCACCACAAGGCCACCCCAATGATTCATGAACAGGAGATGGCTGACCACTAGTAGGGCTGGGCTACAGCAGAACCTGTGGTCCACGGACAAGTTCTCCTGCGGTTATTGCCAGCGTGGCAGACTCTCAAAAGTGACTAGCATGGTTCACCAGACTGGCTATCATCACCTGATATGACCTGTACAATTTGGGAACCTGGAGGCTACCACATGGACTCAAGCCTTTGCAGAGCAGCTGCGTAGCACCACTGTGCTGTAATCTGGCTTCATCCCTCACCACACGCCTGCCCAGCTCAGGTGCTCGGGTGGAGCAGCAGCAAGGGCTTTGCATGCAGGAGAGCGCTGCTGGTTCAGCTCTCTTGTCCCCACTCATGCAGATCAGAGTCCACTCTTTTGGGCCAAGAACCTGCTTGCCTTGCACAAAGCAAACACCGAAGTCGTTCAAAGTGCTGGGAAATTCAGGTCAAAGACAGCTTTATAAGATCTATAAAGACACATGCCCATAAATTTCTCCCTATGACATATGAGTGACTAAACAAGATATGAACCTCCATTTCACCTTTTCCTACATATTGCACATCCTCTTTTCCTGCTGCAAATTATGCATACAGGCTTTTTTCCAGGTTTCATGCTATAATGTTTGAACACCAGATTTCATTGAAGAAGAGAACAAATTTCCATTTGGTATTATTATTTATTATGAAATACAATAGAATAAATAATTTCTGTTGTAATAACGAGTTCTTACCAAACTTTCCTTTGTGCATAAAATGTATTACAGAATTTTAGGAAACAATTTGATTAACAGTCTTCTACATTAATTCTTTGCTCAGTCACTCTTGAAAGCCGCATTAATTTAACAGAACCTTTGCCAGGCTGCCTGCATGGACATGGATCGATATCCCAAGAGGCAACCATGCATAAGCTTTGATTTGTGACTTTATGATCAAGTAAGAAAGTCCATCCAATATGAATACTAATTGAAATATCCTACTTTTCTAGATTACGATGTTTAAAACTGAGCTATCAACAGAGGCTGCAACCTCATATTACACTTTTGATATTCCTCCTGACTATGAATATGTTCAAAAGTATTTTACGACTTAGATACTGTCCCAAGTTTTAGGCAACACAGATCCACTCAATCCTAGAGGCCATTCTGGATTTTCTAGCATGCACAGCAATATTACACAGCCATACTCCTTTGCAAAAAAATACTTCCCCATAAAGCCAGCACTACTCTTCACATGGATGGGGAAGGAAGTGGGGATGACTATGAATATGTTCAAAAGTATTTTACGACTTAGATACTGTCCCAAGTTTTAGGCAACACAGATCCACTCAATCCTAGAGGCCATTCTGGATTTTCTAGCATGCACAGCAATATTACACAGCCATACTCCTTTGCAAAAAAATACTTCCCCATAAAGCCAGCACTACTCTTCACATGGATGGGGAAGGAAGTGGGGATATGAACCTGCCTCTTCCAAGATCCCTGCTTTGAACACCTCCCCAAGAAGTAGGGGAAGAGTTGCAACCACATAAAGACAAATCAAATGACTTTTTGTATTTCTCTGTGAATCAATGAGCTGCTGGGCAGTCAAAGAATGATTTTCCTTCTTCAAAAACTAACCTTTTCAGCATAAACAAACACAAATGTACATTCACATAGCCAAACCGACATTACTGAGGCTGCAGGGTCTGTAATTGCTAAATTTAACCCTGCAAGTCCATCATAAAGAGTTCAAACCAACACTGACAGGTTAAGCACGTAGTTAGGAAAGAAAAGATAGGTGGTTGCTACAAAAACAGAAGGGAAAATGAAGGAAGAAATTAAAGAAGACCTGATGTTTGCAGAAAAGCATTTAGCTCCTGTATTGAAAAGGGCCTTGGGGAATATTTGCAAAACAAAGATTAGCGTTACTGCCACCGTGCTTGGGATTTCATTATTCAAGGTGACCTCTCTATAACTAACACTTATTTAGTGTTAAACTGTATTTCTTTGATGTGGTTAATGGCTGATATAGGGACAGTTATTACTATTGAAATTTTCTGTTAGGAGTTGGAAAACCTGGAAGGGGAGGCAATAAGGTGCAGGAGCATGGAAATGTTGTGTTTGAATTCAAGTCTTGGAGAGTTCTGCTGAAGAGTTTTCCCATTTTCTGCTACTCTATCGCACAGATGGGAATTTAAGATGAAGCATAGTGGAGATTTTAAGATACTACTTCAAAATCCAAATATTAAAATTGACTGGTTTGTTGAAAGATTGCTTTCACACTACAAACTGTCAGTCCCACTGCACTTCTGGACAGCACAAGTGGATTCAGTATCATGGCCAGAACCACGAGGACTTCATCTGTCGCTTTCTTGTCTCGGGACTCTTCCATGTCCAAACTGTTCAGACAATTTAACTGGAGGTATGTTTAAATTAGTTTACTCAAACTCATGCAAACCATAGAATCATAGAATAGTTTGGGTTGGAAGGGACCTTTCAAGGTCATCTAGTCCAACCCCCCTGCCATGGGCAGGAACATCTTCAACTAGATCAGGTTGCTCAGAGCCCTGTCCAACCTGACCTGGAATGTTTCCAGGGATGGGGCATCTACCATCTCCCTGGGCAACCTGTGCCAGTGTTTCACCACCCTTATTGTAAAAAGTTTCTTCCTTATTTCTAGTCGGAATCTCCTTTAGTTTAAAACCATTTTCCCTTGTCCTGTTGCAACAGACCCTGCTAAAAAGTTTGCCGCCATCTTTCTATAAGCCCCCTTTAAGTACTGATAGGTCACAATAAGGTCTCCCTGAAGCCTTCTCCTCCCCATGTAAGGATATGTTACTCTGGTTCCCATCAGTTTATTTTACATGTGAAGCAATTTAGGACATTAATTAGGTACAGCTTAGGCTTTCAACTAGGCTACAGTTTTCTTCTGTGCTTTTTTCTGTTTCTTTCCTCCATCTTTCCTTTGTGTTTTTGACTACCTGGCAGTGGTTCTGTCTTTTTTTCCTTCCCACTGTCATCTTTGGATTCAAAACTTCAATTGCATCATTTTTTCAATTGCCCATGCCAGGTTTATTTTCCCTTGTGACTTTTCTCTGAGCCGAGTGCGTTCTCTCTGATTGGCCAACCTCAATCTTTTTCGGTTTTCTTTCATTGCTTCCTCAAGGTGAATTTTGCCTTCATGTTAAATCTCTTTGTCCCATCTCCAAATATTCTCCACCTCGGCTTACTAAGTGATAGACAATTGATAGTTAATCAGTGCCATTTGTCTCAGTCACTTGTCTCATTGCTGCTTCGAACCGACCACCAAATCAGCAGATCAGCTCCTGTACTTGGGCAGACAGCGCTGGATGGATAGTTAGGGAGGAAAGTGGTCAATAAGCTGAGCTTCATGGGCCAAGATCCTACTTACAGGAGATGAAAAAGACACTCGCAATAGAGAAGAGGAGAGGGAGAACAGGCCATGCAGCAGGATTTGCAGGCCAGAGGACCTGTATGATGAGCTTTCTCATGATGTGTTCCAGAAAAGTGAAACTTGAGTGTTTATAAAGCTCTTCTATCACTTGACTCCTCATTTCAGTTGACTGTCTTTTTTAACTGCTCTGTTTCTAGCTCTCTGAGCACGCACAACTTTTTAATGTGGAATAGGTAATTTGATCCATTAAGTTTTATTAGTAGATTTGGCTGAATGCCGCTAAGCCCAGGAATACAACTAGTGCAAAGATGGGCTGTACCATGTAGTTCTGGTAGATAGCATGGAAATTTAATACAGTTTGCTTCCTGAATCTGATCACCAAACATTACAACTTTCTGGCAGTGCTCTCTAAAACCACTTGACCCTCCATGGAGAAGAGTCAGATTCTCCTCTACACTTTTTGCCAGGGAAAAAGTCATGAGACCGGAAAACAGCACCATTATATCATGTTGTTTCTTATCCCAGGATGTGATCGCTCTACACAGCATCCTCTGGCAACCTGCGGTGACGACCACACAAACAGCTAGCAGAGGTGAATCCTACCTCTCCTGTTTGCAACTTAGGTCAACAGGAAAGAAACACGAACGTTTGTGTGCAAGACCGCGGTGTGCTTGTACATGACTATCCTCTTTTTAACACTACTGCACTGTGGTTTCACAGTTCCTTTCATTTAGATCCAGATTTACCAAGACGGCAAAGGTGCTCCTCTTTGGATGGAGGTACCCTTCAGACCGATCTAGTTGCTGCTGCTGGAGACCAGTTCCCCGGTGGCATCTGTAACCGAGCACCTGGTCATGCTGAGGAGGACTGGAAAGCACTGAAGGAAGTCTCCTGCTTCTAGATGCCTGGAATTTTATAAACAGGAGACAATCTGACAAAGACCCAAAAGCAACCATGAAGTAAAGTGACTCTCTTCTAATCTACACAACATACTGTTAGCATGGACAAGAGTAGCTGTGGGAGTGAAAACTACTTGCAGCGAGTAGAGAAAGCCCATGTTAGTGGTCACTCAGGCTTCACTCCCCAGTTCTCTTAGCTCTGTCATCACTTCTTCCCGGTTTTTTTTAACATCATATAAGAAACCCACGAACAAACTGAAGATTCTTGGAGGAACTAAAACCAACGTGTAGAAGAAAGTTTCCTCCAGGGACAGGCAGACTAAGGTTTGGCCTAGGTGAGCCCCTCCGTAGAGCCTTCATTAAGCCTAGAGGAGACACTTCACAGAGGCAGGGAAATAGATCCTGTATAACAGATCCAGGCCATCTAATACTCAGCATGGAGAATATCATGGCATGGATCACATCTTCAGCATGGTAATAAAACGCAAAAGCCTGTTGGCATGTTGGACTGGATATTTAAACTTTGAAAAAACTCCATGCCTTATCATCTAATACACAGTTGGAACATACGAGGAAGGATATCTGGGATTATTCTCCCAGTATAAATGAGTTGAAACATACCAAAGTATTCTAAGTTTTTAAATGTAAAGGAAACATAGCATGGAAAGTTGTTAGAGCTTTCCATCTGTTGGGATGGGAACCAGGCCTATGGGCAAGCACCCAAATGGGAGAGCAATGCTGAAGGAGCAATGCCGCACCCCAGCAGGTAAGCAGGACCCTTCTCAGATCTTTGAGCTGACCAAGCACTAACTACAGAATAAAGACATTTAAAAAGGACATTTTCCATGGGACAGCCTGGATTGACAGTAATGGGTATTTTCAGAAAACAGCTTATTGAAACCACTTACACAGGTTTAGGTTTGGAAATCAATTACAGAGCCTGCACATTGTGAAATACAATGGATGTTTGTACCAACTGTAATTGTCTGTTTGTTTGCATGCCACTGAGTATCATCAGACACTCATACAGCCAGCAGTGCAAGGCTGGGAAGACAATAATACAATGTCAAAACCAAGTCAAACCATGTCACCACAAATGATACACTGCAAACCAAAATAAATTGAATATGAAGTCTTAAACCAGCAGGGAAGGCGAGCTTGGAGAACTCACAAAATCAAGGAGCTTTTGGGATATTTCTAATTACTATGAGAAATTACGTTAAGAACATATTTGCTTATCCATGCTTCAGCTCATTCTCAGCAGGTGTGTATGGTAGGCAATCAAGGTAATCAATGCAAACACAAAACAGCTGCCAGCTCCCATATTGGTCATGTGGGTCCGTGCCATCTAGGAAGGGACAAATGCCACTGATTATTTAGTAGCTCCCTCAGAGATTTCAAAGCTAGGGTTGGTCCTGCTTGTTCCCTGCCAGGCTCTGACGAAGAGGAGCAAATAACCCAGCGGTAGATCTGACATCCCACCTGCTACGCTCCTGCTCATTCACCTACGGTGGATGCCTATGATGTTACTCCTGTGATGTTACCCCTTACACAGGAACCACTTTAACTGACAAGCCTCCCTCTCCAACTCCAGTTGGAGTTATCACAGTGGTTTCTTCCAAGCTGTGCTGCAGACAGGCTGGGGCACCTTCCCTTTGAAATAAATACCCCTGTCACTGCCTCTATCTTGCAGGGACATGCAGGAAATTTCTTGTATTTGGTTTCAGACCTCAGGGCAATATTCTTCTAAACATCTGAACTTCAGACGTTTTTGGGTTTTTTTGCTGGGAGGAAGGGACATGGAAAGACATCCTTTGAATGCTGGAAAAAATACTTTCACAACCTTTTGAAAGGGAACAGCTCTGAAACTTGAGGTAAGAAATCAAATTCTTCCAGAGAACAAAGTATATTCTTCAATTCAGTTAAAAATATCAATTAATCCTCTTTCCTTTTTCTATAATAGCCACCCTCCTTTACTGATTTCACTAACAAAACATTAATTGACAATACATTTTTCACACAGACATGGATTGCTAATTGTGATGGTGAGTGATTCAGTTAACTGCATTTATTCATGAATCTTTAAAGCATATTTTTCGTGTAATCAATTTATTCATCAACTATTGCTATATTTCTTAAATATTTTTGTTGCATTGTTCACTCTCTACTGTACATTGGAAGTCTTCTAATGGATGGTTTTTTCCTTCTCCTTTAAGGCAAAAAAATCATTTTAGCAGTTTCATTGTAATTGTTTTAGGAAGTGAATAACCATTCATATTATTGTTGTTGTTATTATTATTATTGAATTTGCAGCAGTTGTTGCAGTATCCTCCCACTTTCTCTGCTGGGTAACAGAGAATTAGCTCATTGTTTTCAGGCCCATGAGCAAAACCTGGGGAAATACCAACATTTTCATGAGGAATGTGTACCAGAGGTCAAAGTAGGGAAGAAATACAGCACGCAAAACCCTGAAACGTTCACTGGGGAGCTGTAGGTGCCCTTACTTACCCATGTGGAAGTGCAAAAATGTGTGGCCATGAAAGGTTCCTGTTGTTACATGTCTGTTGCTTTGCTTGTTCTTCTTCTCCACTGTTGTAAAAATGCTTGTTTGTCCCCATTTTTGGGGGCATAATGGAGAGACACAAGTCTTTCCACATGATGAAAATACTAATTCTAAAGTCAAGTCTGTGGAAAGTCATAATGGGAGGAGGTTCCTAAAAAGATAAATAAGTAAATCTAATTTCAGCATTAGACCAGCTAAGGAGTACTAAGCTGCCTCATTTTTCTTTTCTTACTAAGTCAACAGTTCTCGCCATTATTGTTTTTCATTAATATCTGACTCATAGAGTCTCATTATTCTGTAAAACTCAGCTTCTCTCACTTTAAAGTTTGTTTCCCTCGGAGAGGATGGAAAACTAAATATCAGTTCAAAAGCAAAGGGTAATTTATTTTTTAAGTTATTACAAATTCGGTGTTATAAATATAATCTCATTACTCTAAGCAGTATAGTAATTTTTTAAGTTCCTCAGGGTTGGGCTTAGCAGTCCCCTGAATAAAGGTATTTCTAGGAAAAGAAACTATTTATTCGTGTGTGATTCATCAAGGCATTAATTTTTCAAATCCACATAAAAATAAATCCCTAGAACTATTTAGTACTGAAGTGCTTTTATAATAAGCGATTTTATTAAACAATAAATGCAGCTATCTGTCTAAGTGCGATCAAGGGGAAGACAAATGATAACAACTCACATTACTACATACTGTCATGATTTTGGTTTGGTCCCTAAAATACACTGTTGTGTAGCTGGAAACGGAAACCACTGCAGTCATAGGGCCCGTACTGCCTCTTCTGGGACACTCGTGCACAGTGGAAATAGGATGTTCATACAGAGAAAGGGGGTGGGAAAGAAAGCACTAGATTTTTTGCAACAAGCATTTTGCAGCAGTATCGTGTAACACCCTGGGTCAAATGGGGACCTCTGTCAAGTAAGTAAAAAGGTTTTGGTCGTGTGCAGAACATCCGATCTGACCTGTCATACAACAGGCCAATTTTATCAGGCTGGAAATGTCATCACAGCAGAATCACTTCTTGGCTTTTCCAATATTATTTCATACTCTTATGTCCTCCCAAGCAGTTTTAAATCACATGAAACAAACTCCAGCTCTAACTCCCCAGCTTCACCTTCCCCCTTCTGGGACCTTGGTGCTCAGGACAAATTCCTGAGGTGCTGAGCTCCATCACCTGGGGGCAACCCCTGGGAGGTCCCCACTCCCCTGCTGCAGGTGAACATTCAAAGCTGGACACCAAAGACGAGGGGCTGAGCCCCACACTGCATTATTGCTGTATTTGGTTCATCTGCTTTGGAGTAAGGGGCAAGTTACACATTACCTCTAACGGCTTTGGCATCGCATCAGTGAAGCCCCCTGCACCAGACCCCTGAGATCACCTAACAACATCCACAAAGATGATGAAATGCCCAGTGTGGATAAGAAAGCCTCAGACTAGATTATTTCATTGTTATTAAATATTGTATGGAAATAACACTTAGATTCCTGTTTGGTCTTATCTGTCTGTACTGGCTTCTTGGACATACCGGAACAGCACCTAATGCACATTTCTCCCACCGTACGCTAACTGTCTGAGTTTCTCCTTTAATCACTGTGAAATAAATAAGTTCTTTTCACTTGCTCTTATTGTTCAGGGAACGAGACGATTCATTTCCAGCAAACACAAACCCAGTAATATGCATTTTGGGGGTGAAATTACATCTTCTATGTTCTGCAGTTACTATGGTTACCATCCCACAGCATCCCTGCATGCATGGCTAAAAGAAACAGTGCAAAAATAAATGTCCACGTTAAAAACAAAAGGAGAATCCTGACCTACTAAAAAATACAAAGTACGAGTTGAGGAAACTAAGAGACTTGTTTTCCATGATGACAAAGGAAGAGGGATGTGCCCATGGTCTTGTTGATAAACTTGCTTATTTAGGCTTTAAATGTAGGAGTACATTTTTGCCCCATCTAGAATTGGGAAGATGGATGAAACATGGTCCACCCTCATGCTCCAGAAATCAGCCAGTGCCAGCGCATGCCTGGGAGGGGAGGACAACTGTTGCTGTTTTACTAGTAGGAAGCTAAGTCCCCGGGGCCACGAACCACAATAGTATTCAGGTTCCTAATGCCAGCCTGGGCAGCCTGCCTTCCTCACAGGGGTTAGTGGGACGTCAGGGGTTACAGTGAGAGCTGGAAGCTCAAGCCCTGTTATGGATTGGGCCCACAGCAACAAAAGGACTTGGTGGCTACAGTTGATTTTTGATGAAGTTATGCACCTCAGCCCATGGATGCAATACTCAACATCAGGCCAAAACCCGAGAGGTACCTGCATCTGGAGTTGTCTCCCACAGTAAGTGCTCTTCTGGCAGATTTACACAGCTTAGTGCCTCCTTTGGACCTACGTGTGACCAAGACCCTCAGCCAGACACTCCCATGCCAGCCTTGGGAGGAGATGGGTGCAAACAACTCTGGATGCACCTGACCCATCCTGCCTGGAGAGATCCCTGTACAGTAGAGGTGTCCAGACACCTCCCACGAATGTGTATGATGTTGGTGTGGCCAGGAACATCCCTGACCTCTTCCCCATCCTGAAACGTCATGGGGTGACAGCACTAGTCCAGGCCATGGAGCATTTGGAAGACCTGTGCAGGTGACGGCAATCAGGTCCTCAGCAGGTAGCAAGTGCTCTGCCCCATGGGAAATGCTGGTACTTGGCAGGAGGTAACTGGAGACTAACTGGAGCAGAGAGAGAGAGCAAAATGAAATCTGTCTCTCTGCTTGCCCAGGAGGAGGAGACCTGAATTCTCACCCTTCCACAAGGGCTAAGGCTTTATATCACTGTAACCACAGTGAAGGAGGTGGGATGCTTTCCTGGGAGGTGAGAAATGTGAGTCTGATCACCCCACAGGGAGACTGGACCTCCAGGCAGACTGGATACCTACAACTCTCTCAAACTCTCACCCATAAGCCACTGCATCCTTCGATGAACATTTACTTATCGCTTCCAGGCAAAGACATCACTAACGGAAAGCCACGACAGTTGTGATTTGAAGAAAGACCTTAGGATTGAATACTATAATTTCAACAACTGAGCAACTAAACAAAAGAGAAAAACAATCCTACAAACAGAGATAAGCTTTTAAAAAATCCTCAGTATTAAAAAAGTCACACATTTTGAATTTTGACCAATCGTGTGCCCTAGGAAATACATTGAGTTCATGGTACATTCCCTATGTACCTAACTAACCACTCCTATAAATAACTGGCCAGAGAACCAACCCCATTGCTATGCCAGTGGCATCACTGGGCAAGTGAGTAAATTGCCTTCTTATGGTACAAATGTACAGTCATTTGGCACGGAAGAATTCGGAATAAGTATAAATTCGGGAATTGCTGCAGTCAGCAAAATTAAATGCACGCAACAGTGAGTGGAGGGGAAAGACTGGGGTCCTCCTGGGTACCAGGAGGCAGCTGGAAGCAAAACCTGCTTTGTCCTGAGTCACAGCCCAGCCGCAGAGACCAGTGCTGGGTTTCACTGCACACTGGCATGATGGAGGCTTCCACTTCTGGTATAGGGTAACAGTCTACTTAGAGTGACGATGCTGTGGAATAATCCAATGTGAAACCTAGATGCTAGCCTAGTCATAGAAGGCAATGGTGTTATCCTGCACCTTCTTACTCTTGTTTTTTCTATGTGAGCATCGTTGTATCATAATTTTCAATGTTTTCACTAGGAAAAAATGCAAACTGAATACTACAGCCTTATGATATTGAAAAAGAGTTCCTAATTATTTTCTTCTATGATTTTTGATTTGAGCTTGCAGCACCAAGAAGGTCATTGCATTTCAGGGTCACCTCCTTTTTGTATCTGATCTACAAAGGTTGATTGAAAGGAGAGCAACATCTGAATGGTGAGTTCTTCCTTCAGTGTGTATCTCAGAGGTAAGGTACAATTTCAAGAACAAACGACAACAAGGAAAGTCCCTGTTCTTCCTTAACAAATGATTGGCATGGGGTGTGTGAAATGTGAGGGAATAAAATAGAATAAAAATGTGAAAACGCATCCTGAACTCCCCAACGCTTCCCTGCTGTGTCCTTCGGGCATTTCAAGACCTACCTTGGAAAAAGGCTTTGCATAATAATCACTGCTATGATTAGAGCGGTGTTTCACATTATATAATATGTACAATTCACCTGATAAGCATTGCAAGAAGAATTACTTGCAATTAAAGTTTCAAAATGTTCCAGGTTTTAGGACTTCTCCCTCTCAGCCTAACAAAGCAGCCCCATCAGTTTTCTCAGCAGCACCTCAGTAAAACTCGCTTAAAAGTAGGAACATTCTTTAAAATTCCCTCTAAATGATCACAAATTCATAACAGCAATGATACCAGTGGCCCCAGGGTTATAAGCAGCTCACCAGTGGAGCATTACTGGTCATCAAAGGACTGCAACCTGGGAGCTGAGTAAAACCACTTTTAGGAGCAACAAGAATAACAAAGTCCAACTACCCACCATATGTAAGAGAGACAATAAATTTGGATCTAACGTGCACTTGCAAGCCAGTGAAGAAACAGCAAGTTACAGTACGTGTTAGTAAAGACAAAAATGATCCCAAGAGGATCCTAGGAGAAAATCATCAACATCATGCAACTCGGCGTGCTGAGGATGCTCCGTACCCCAAGACTGAAGCCATCGACAGCGGGATCCAGCAGAGCAATGGAAGGATGATCATAACACCAGAGAAATGGATGGGTATTAGAAAGTTTTGTGTATATATAACAATTTGAACTTGTGTTCATTGCGATCATTGTAACGAGTAATAACTCTTTCATCAGCCTCTTAAGAGACTTTAAGTAGACTAAATTCTTGCCTCTACATCTAACATGGGTTCCTTTTGCACACAGCAAGATTTTGAGTTTAACAAGCTGGTAGGATCTCAAGCAACCTATTCTGTAGCTTGGATGCAGCAAATTGTTAACAGTTGTCCTGAGGATATACTGCTAGCGGAGTGAAACATGCACCTCGAACACCACAGCTATGCTCTCTTGGGGAAATTAGGCATTGTCTTCCATGAATTCAGGCTCCCAAGCTGCAGATGGACACGGACAAGCCTGGTATCAGGGTACTAAGACAACACATATGCCTGAAATAAATAAAAAAACCCTAAGAATTTGGTGCTTCTTTTTGTATACAGAAGGCAGCAAAACCCAATAAGATATAATTTAGGGCCCACCTCTTCTCCCTCTTACTGATTTATACTTGGCTGAACTGTATTTAGAATTATTTATGTTCCATATAAAGTTCTCCATGAAAAGTATGTATGTCCTTTGAGTCCTAAATCAACTTCAAATACTATGAGAGATTTAATCATAAAGTATAGTTTTGCAACCTCCACCATGTATGTAACTTGAATTGTTTTTTTTTTCTTTTTAGCAGCATTTATTCTACTAATTTAAAAGCTAGTAAGCAAGATTAAGTATTCACAGCAGTAAACTGTAATTCTAAAGTCGTTAGGGAATAGTTAGTGCTCAATACAAATGCTAATGTAGTTTAAACTTGATATAACCTTTCTAGATTTAAGTCATCAGCAAATAAAATTTTAATAAAAACTTCTGGACTGTATCTAGATTTCTTTTTGCATTAGTAACCTTGCTATTACAGAATGAACAATAACCAAAATCTATTTTTCTCAAAGAATAGAGTTTCCAACATAGCAAATAACAGTAAGGGGAAAAAAGTTTGAGTGAGAAATCCTCATTCATATGAACTATGAATGCAAAAAAGACACTGCATTCCTGAACAACAACCAAAACAAATCAGCAGGCAAATAATATTAAATACTGTTGAAAAATGTTGAGAAATCCACAATTATGAAATCAAAGCAAATTTGGCCATAAATAACATATCACTCCATCAGTGACACTTCCTTATCAGATTTGTAACTATTTGTGCAGCCTCTAATCTCAAGCAAAATCCTGACCATCCCATTGCATGTGCAAGCTTCACGTGTTTAATATGTTTACTGTTCTTGTTTTGGTTTGGTTTTTTAAGCTAGAGTGACAAAATATCCTACACAGTTTGGCAAGTGAACTTCTTTTTAGATGAGTGGAAACTTCAGGGGCGGCTGTAGTGGAGCACTGCCAATGACCTGCGGTTAGGGAAATCCATGCATTTCTACGTGTGCTCATCCTATTACAAAAGCAGCCCACATTTCAGTTACACCAAAATGTGTGATGCTTTATGATATAAAATGTCCGTAAATCTACAAGCCAACCAAACCACTTCCCGATGCATTTTACTGCTGGATGCGCTGCATGTGGTAGTCCCAGCCTGCAGCCCACCTTGTCCCCGGAGCAGCAGTCCCCAGAGTGGGGATGGGCTTGGTGGGTCCTCCAGCGTGCTGCCAGCCAGAGACATGCTTGCCAAGCCAGCCTGGGAGCAAGAACTGTGCTCAGCTTCGGGAACTGTAACTTCAGCCTGGCAGATCAGGCACGGAAGGGTGGAGGGGAGAGAGACCAAAGTAGATCTGAGGAACATCTTCTCCAGGGACCATTTCTTTCTCTTTTTTAGATGTAAGCAGCTTCCCTGCCTGGAGGACCTTGTTGGTCATTTTGGTGCCATCAGCTGCAAAGACCATTTCTGGTGGTAGCGAGGCCGTCTTTCCCAGTGGAGTCCATGCCAGCCGACAGTGATGACATGCAAAAGCTAGCCAAGAGCTGAGCAGCAAACTTTTGTCTGAAAACGGTGCTAGCACCCCTTCCTCTTGTGCCAGCTGAAGAGGGAAAGGGTGTTGTCTAGTTAGGGAAGGAGAGCGCTCACAGAAGGACCCCGTTAGGACAACACTGATGATGGACACTTGCTTTCTAAGTACAACATTAGGTAGGGCATTTTGTTACTTCTGAAGGGAAAATGTTGGGCATTCTAAACCCAAGGCGTCCCATACCCCATCTCCTTGTTTGCGACAGCAACCTCCACGTGGTGGGACAGGGGCTCTGGAGGACATCTCCCAGTGACTCCAGACTGTCCCTCCCCAGTTCCCTGGTGGAGCTCAGACACAAGCGCTCCACTTGCCGCGGCTCCGGTCTATGGAAACATGACTGTGCTGTGAGGTTCAATTACATAACTGCAGAAGTAATTTTGCCTTGTTAATTGAAAATATAGCTTTCTCTAGAATGAAAAAGCCTCAACTGAGGCAGGGGCTCCAACATATAAATACTGGTTTATAGTCACAAGTCTGCCTCCTCCTTGTTATATTATGAATATAATCCCAGGCATTCAGGATATTTTGTTTGCTTTGGTGAACAGATACAGACTCACATGTCTGATGTTTTTTATGATAAACTATACAGGTGTAATTCTTCCTGCAGGCCCAGCAAAAATAATTTTGGATACTTTGAATGAATATGACTGTATGCACACAAAAAAACCCCAAAACCTCAACCAGACACAACACGGAGTCAGAATACAGGTCCCAAGGAATAGATGTGGGTCAGTAAAGTGAAAGGGGGCCATGAGCATCGTTCTTTGAGAGGCTGGTGCTACACCAGAGAGAGGAACGTGGCTCTGCAACATGTGGATGATTGCAGCGGAGAAGAAATGGTTAGTTCAGTGGGAGGACAGAAGTATGGGGAATGACATTACAGGATCAATAAAATCTTCCTCCACCTCCCACACAGTGAATTGCCTGCAGTGCTACACAAAACCGCCGAGACCAATTTCTTGAGTTTTGCATCAGCTGCTGAAATCTGGGAGACATGCTGAGTTTTTGCTCGCTAAATCCAGTAATGTAATTAACAGAGCAATGGAGAAAATAAGAATAAACCCTAAAAAATCAAATTGCATTCTATCTATACAGAATTTCGAATGAACATATTATTACTAAATTGACATACAGTTATTATTGCAGCAGCACTCCTAGGGCTCCAGTCTGCCAAGGAAGCATTGGCTGGGGTACGACAGAAGAGAGACACGAAGGGTTGTCTTCATTATCAATTAGCTGAATATGGAGTTTATACAACCATGGCAAATCCTTTGAGCAAAATCATTCTGCCAGTCAATGCTCTACTTGCTAGTATGAGCAATCATGTATGGACATCATTTCTTTCATATTTTCTTAATTCTACAGATGATGACAGTTTTTATTGTCATAAAGGGAAACTTTTTACTGCAGCATGCACTGAGCAGCAACACTAACCGTCAGGAAGAAGTCAGGATTCCCCCATGAGGAAGTGTTTTCCCCTAAAATGCACCATTTAATTGCACTCACAACTGTGAAAAATAAGATTAGTGTGGTTTCCTTTTGCGGCATTTGTTAGTATAATTCTAGGACGTTTGTCTGAAAACAGTACTCCATTTCACTGCTTCTTGTTCAACAAAGATTTGATTAGAAAGAACTATGTTGCTCTTGTGAAACTTAAAGCTGTATTTGGAATTAGGACCTTTTTTATCAGTATGCATTAAAATCTGTTATTGATCTCCCAGAGGTGCTAATATAAGTGTCTTTTGTAATACAAAAACAAATTAGATTCTGATCAGGTTCAAAGTGTTCAATCAAGGACTACCTAGCAGCATTTTTAAATGAAATGCAGTTTGTGTTTGGCATTTCAGATCAGCTATTTGATTGAAAGTCAGGAAGAATTCCCAACGATGTAGCATCTCTCTTCCTTTGCTGGGCATCTAAAATGCATCTAGCATTCAGCTGCTGCATAATGTTGACATATTATTTTGTTCAGTCCAGAGCACTTTGACATTTAATGTATACTACGGTGGCTAACTTAAAAGGGACCACTGCAGTACATTAGCTTAAAAAACATTTGCTAAACAGCAGGACGGAGGGCCCGATATGCCGGCCAGA
>NW_009231096.1:0-9770 GCF_000690835.1 Fulmarus glacialis | reverse complement strand
GCTCTCCTGCTGACCTGTGATCCTTTTCCTTCCTCCTGCTTCTGACATGTCGGTGTTGTCATTACAGACTTGAACAGTGGTGTAAATGAGGAAAGAATTGGTAACAGGAGCGGGGAGCTCAGCTGTAGAGCATCACCTGGAATTTCAGCCCAGTGTGCGTGAAAACGGGTGACCCCAGAAAGCATCTTGTCAATGTGCATCGTACTGGAGCTACAGGAGGGAGCTGTACTGCTCAACGCAGGCAGTTGAATTATTTTCCATTGCTGTACGCTGAGTTGGAGGAGATGGGGTACTCAGTAGTGAAATATCCAATGACATTGTTTAAAAAGGGCAGATAGACAGCTACTCCTTCATCTCGTGAGATGCCAAAAGACCTGTCAGTGTCTAAGTAAATCACCACAGACCTGCTTTCAGAAAATGTAGATGAGATCTTTGAGGTGCTTAGTTATCTATCAGGATGCTCAGAACAGCTTTCCTCCCCACAGTATTTCTTCTGCCATCACCCCCGTTTGGCAAGAAAGCGGAGACATCCCTATTATTTAGGAGAAAGCACGGAGTAACAAAATCATTAAGTTGCATTGAACTGTAACTTACTTGCTCTGAGCTGTGCTCAACATGCATAAATCTTAAAACAGAAAACATAAATGAGGCGTGATTCATCGAGGTGCCATTTTTCCAGTGTCCAGTTGGCTGTCACTCGCGGAGCAGTTAGCTGTAATGTAAGGCGGGAGCTTTGCACGGGAACAGATCCATCCTCTTCACTGCTGCAGCTGGCAGATGTATTTACGCATCTCAGAGTAAGAAGAGTGGTCTGAAAAGCTTTTGGAAAACATGTACATAATAAAAGCTTTCTGGTGTCATGTTTAAACCTTAAAAACAGTATCAGCTTCAGCGTGGACCTTTGCGTGAAGAGTGGGTGTGTGAGGGAAAGCTTTTGGAAGTGTTGGGCTTTCAACTGTCTGTTAATCTCTTGAGGTTTCTCTTTCCCACACTATGCTTTTAGGAAACTTTTAACCACTTTTTCTTGTTGGTGGTGTTTTTGTTTGGTGGTGGCGGGGTTTTTTGGTTTTGTTTTTTTTGTTGTTGTTGTTGTTGTTTGCTATAAACCTACCCGATGTTTAATAAGAATGTTTACAATGTTTAATAAGGATGTTTAATTCCCTACTGATGAATTAGTGAGACAAATTTTATTTTCCTGGATAGCAAACACAGGCACTGCCATAAAGTCTTGTCATAGGGAATAACAGAAGTAGGGACTAGATGCATCGTGTGAGCTCTTCACCTGGAGACGTCCATCCCGGTCATGATTCTGTAACGCTGAACGTTTTACTATTGATCATGATGGAAGATGACTGAAACCCAGTGTTAGCTTTCAGGTAAGAGGGACAAATTATTCACAAATGCTGTTAGGGCCCCCAGTGCACACTGACCAAACCATACTTCATATATCTTTAATGCTGAAAATAGTTTTTGACTGAATTTAGTTAACTGAAATGAGGTATTTCACCAGTCCATTAAGTTATATGATTATTGTTGTGTATCCATAGTGGAGACGGTGGCTCTGGGCTGCTGCTGCCAGGTCACTTACCCTCTCAGTCAGGTTCTCAGCTATGAAATCAGTTGTTGTTCTTGAAGGATATTTTAGGGACTGAGTAATTTTTTGGCTGCAAATTATTGCACATAAAGCAGATACTCCAAGTTGGTGCCCCGATGGCTATACAGTAATGGATATTATGTATCCATTCAAAGCCCAAATGAGATTAACACCACTGTTCTCTCCATCTGCCTTTGAGAAAGAATCCAATAAATAACGAGGCATATAAGGGAAGATTATCACATTATATTCAGCATTTACAGTGTGTGTATTAATTACTGCAAGGAGACAGGCGCCCACTCAGAGTGGGTGCTGTGCCGCTGAGCGTGCCTGTGTTGAACTCTTTTAACCCAGGGAGACGGTCACTTCTCACTTCTCGGGCTGTGCCTCGGGCACTTCTCGGGCTCGCTGGCAAGCAAAGCTGTAAGGTGCTGCTTGTTAATATTTTATTGTTATCTTTATCTAAAAGGGACTGCAAACTAGGGAGTGGGTAAAAAAAAAAAAAAGCGTTGTAGACATTTTGCCTACTTGGGTAGCTTTTGATTGCAGATTCTGATGCTGTGCTGGGAGTGTCAGAGTCTAGCCTGGCCACATGGCTCCCTCGCACGTACCCCCTGATCTACATCCAAGTGTCTGTGCAACATGTAGGGAAGCAAGTGTGTCCTTTCATAATTAGTTCAACAAATAAAACCTTCTTCCAGATCTCTTCCTTCAGTGTCACACGTTCTCCCATCTCATCTTCCTGCAAAGCAGGAGCAGTTACTGATTTTCAAGCCATAGGATACCAAGCCATTTCTGTCCATCTGGCTGAGCCTGCCTCTGTCATCTTACAGCAGCACAAGTTTTTGTAACAGTCGGAGACAAATTACAGGGGGTCTCGAAAAGATGGTGGCCTGGAATCAGTTGCCACTGAAATGGTGTATCCAGCCTGTGGTCTGCCTGCTTGTAACTGAAGGACACAGACAAACAACATAGTGTATGTGCTAACTCTGAAGATGCTTAAAATAGATTTGTATAATACAACATTTTTCTTCTCTTAGAAATTAAAATATTTTTCTTTAGCAACTAAGTCTGCTTTGATGATGGAAGGTAGTTTTTTAGTGTATATCATTCTTCCTATGTATGAACTTCTTCATTTGGAAGGCTGATACAACATTATTCCACTGGTTCTAATCGATTTGTTTATTTAGGAAGTTAAATTAGGTAAAATGCCATTAGAAAAGAATGCCAGGTTCCAGAGAGTAATGTTGGTTCTGCAGACTAAGACCGTAGTTGGGAAAATGATGACCAAAGCATTACATTTTGACTTTATTTTGACATGCCTCTATGCTTTCCCAAATACCACAGAAGGACAGTAAAAATATTTATTGTGCATTATGCTGTTTTTCTAACTCTAACAGATACTAGAAGTAGCTCAGATCCAGAAAGGAATTAATGTTGCAAACACTGTGACAGTGGTTGATGTTGTAGTAGAATTCATCATCCCTGAAAAGATGCATATTCTACTGCTTTGTTTTTAAATTCATAAATTTTCACCAGTAGCACAGTACTTTGTAATGTGATGAATTTCACATATATATGGCTGCAATAGGGATGGTGTAAACTATGAACTGAGGGAGAAATCGTGCTTTATGTTTTATTTGTCATGCCCTCTCTTTGTGCTACTGTTCTCCCTCAGGATTTTATTCTAAATTCCTCTTCACTCTTGGGCAAAGATTCATGTTAAATAGTCAAGTTGCCTCAAATTGCCACCACTTGTGGAAGCTTCCTCTCCTGAGGTGCCCTCAATCAGTTATTGCAATGGCCGAGATTAGTTCTAGGTGCTCATTTTTACAGTTCGAGGTGTTCAGGGCAGTATCGTCCTAATCTGAAGTACTAACAATTCCCTAAGTATTTGCAATATGGGGACATTTTTAATACTGAGTTCTTTATCTGGTAATAGTCTGTACTTACATTTATAATAAGGTGCAATTTTCTCTAGAACTTACCCTCCAAATTGCTGTAGTTCTTGGGTCTCTGGTTCAGACAACATGATAAAATATCATCTTCTTTATTCTGCATGTTTACTACAGAACATGTGTTTGCTAGAGGATCTTGGACAGCTTTCCAGGTATTTCTGTGCAACCCAACTGTGGGCTAGGAGCATCCAGTCCCTGGTTTTATTGGGAAAGAAGCCCGGGTTGCCCCTGCAGCGGCGCTGACCAGGCAGAGGGTGGGAAGTGCAAGGAGCACGTTGAGAGGTATATCTTACACTTACGGGCGTTTGTGCTGGCTTTTCGTCAGGATGATAGCCAGTACTGGATGAACGTGCAGTACAGAATGCTTTTAATATGGATTCAGCTTATTTATATATTTTGCTTTCTCCCACTTCACATACACGTCACTGCCCACGTCACAGGCCTTCCGCAGACCAGAGGGTCGTTTTAGCGGGTGCCGGTGGTGGGCCAGGCCCGTAATCGGCATAAGCATACTGACAGGATTTCATAGAGTAAACCTGGTTCTTCTTCTGTTTGCTAACTTTATACAAATGACTCAAAGTGTGGAAGCATTACTTATGATTTTATATATCGTTATTTTGTGAAAAAAGGGAAGAAACTGGTCTAAAGCTGGTGGCTTTTGTTTTGTTTTGAGAATGCTATTACTTAAGGCTTTTAGAAAATTTCTAGGATTTTTTCTTTTCTGAAAAGAGGTATACTGTCTATAATTCAAGATGAATGATAAAGTTGCTTGTTTGCCTGTTCTCATGTATTTCATTGGCTTTTCCTTGCTCTTTTCTGCCACTTTTCCCTATAGGAAAACCTTCTCTTCACAGTGATCCTCTGGCATGTGAGAGTTACGATTTTCTCCTTCCAAATTTCGTTATCGAACATTATGGATCATTTGTCAAGAACCATAAAACTTTTGCTATTCACAGTGGATTCTTATGATTTGTATCCGTCGGTTTTATTTTCCTGTTTGGCAGCTTGCCTGTGAGGTGGCGGGGCAAGGCAGGCAGGTCTCAGCGAGAGCAAGGCTCTTGGTGCTTTTGACTGCTGATACGTTTTTCTTTAACTGCTTTCGTATATATGTCTAACACACAGATCTTTGTCTGTTTAAGTAAAAGTAATGATGCTTTATGATCTGTTTCATTCTCTCTATTTCAGGATTTACGAGTGTTGTGACTCAGAAGCATCTGAACTTTTTTTAAAGAGGAGCAGTGAGAGGGACTAGGTTGCTTTATTTCTTTTTCAGAACACAGCTGAAATGGTAGGCTTCTGGGCTTGGCAGTTCTACAGCAACTTGATAAAATAAAAAAAAATTGTGCCATCACTATTTTATCTTGCTTCTTTCAGATGTGCTTCCTGCAGAATTGCTTCTTTCTTTCGTATTTGTGGAACTCTGCTCGGCAGAGTGGCAGTGTGTTCACAAGCTCTGCCAAGTTGAGGATTTGAGAGAAAGTAAACAACTCAGTTGGAAACATGGATAGCAAGCATTGCGTAGACTCTAAGAAGCAGAGATATGCTGCTGTATTATACAAGAGTTCACTTAATGGAAAAAAACTGTTTTCCCCTTAGAAGGAATGAATCTTTCTTGCTAGCCATTGTAAAGTAAGCCAGTTGTGCCTGACAGCTGTACTCTGTTCAGGCAACTCTTCTATCAAGTGTTTTATAGCATTTTTCCTGAATGAGAAAACCCAATTTTTGGCCCTCAGTTAGAACATAAGGAGGATTTATAAGGCATAAATCCTCATGCTAGAACTACCTAGAGAGAGCTGATAGAAGGAGTTGGGAAATACCTGTGAGAGCTGAGAGATGGGCAGTTACTGAAGTCTTTTCCTACGTACGAAATAGTTACTCCTCACATATTCCTCAAATATTACTTTCCTTGCTATCGATATTTATTCTGTGGGCTACAAACATTAATGATACTTTACGAAACAGTACTCATACACTGACAGGTTTTAGTTTTAGCAAAGAGGCATGATTTAACTCAGTTGCTTCTCAAGTTATTTGTGTATTGCTCCTACCCTCACCTAACCACCAAACAACAGTGAGGTGACAGACAGTTCCTCATTATCTTCCTAAAGAGGAGGTGGGGCTTCACTTTTAAGAAACACGTTAAAAACATTGCCTAGTGCAATTAGCCCGAAGCAGAAAGATTGCTGTAGAAGATTTCCCCCCCCTGCTTCTGCACGGTTCCTGTGCAGGCTTTAACTCCCTCTTTTGTATCTCCACACTCAGAGATAGATGAAGCTCAGAACAGACCCCAGAATTATTACTTTTTTTTTTAAGGTTGATCCCATAGCTTTGTGAAGCCCTGTGACATCTCTATTAGTTTAAGGGATTGCAGGTAACTCATGCTGTATATTTTGCTGAATTACTTCACCCCTCATGGCAGCATACTTTAGGTCTTCAGGGATAAGTGTTACCTATAGCTGTGCTTCACTGAAAGAACTTAGCAGAAGTTGCTCTCATTAACTTTTTTCATTAATATCGCTTATGCTTTAGAAACCTAGAAATGTGAATGACACTGTACATTTAAAATAGTGTATATCAATTGCACTTAGATATCAGAATTATTGGAGGGCATAATTTAAATTGTTGGAAATTATAACAACTACCTTTTGGGATAGGAAAATTCCTATTCCACTTACGTAGTGTCTTGAGACATCATACTTTTAAATGAGGTGAGCATAGGAATATTTTAAATGTTTTTTAATAACTACCAAAACACTTATACTGGTCCTTATTCAGTGATCTTCATTCTCCAAATAAACTAAGCTCCCTTAGAAGGGTAGCAGTCATGATGATAAGGAGAGAGATTCAGAATGAAGAGGAGGTACAAAACAGCTTATGTGATATTGTAAGCAGACACAACGTAAACCTGTGTTGGTATGTGGGAACATACAAAACAATGTATACAGCAGAAGACCAAACAAACATAGCTGCAGAAAATAAATGCTTCTGAATGAGATTGTTTAGCTATGATAGATGCATTGTCAACCTGCTGCAGCTAAAAGCTAAATACATGAGTTGGAGAGGAAAAAAAAAACCAATTGAACAAAATCAATCATTGGGGTGTAGGCTATTAAATGTTGACAAGTGGTAAAGGGTGGTTATGCTGCTCTAAAACTTTGGGGGATAGCAAAGCACCTTTGAGTAAACTTACTCTCTTTAAATCAAAAATGAAAGTTCGTTGTTTTCTTTCATGGCATTATATGTCAGGGGCCAGTATTCTCAGAGACTGTTACACAGTGTGAAATTACTGTTTTACTCGGTTCTTTGTATTTCTGACCTTGAGATCTTGATCATTACAGTCTATCCACCTGACAGAACTGCAGAGTTCAGAAAGAGTTTAGATTCTGTAACAATAAAAATACCAATTTTTTTGTTAAATAATGAGCAATATTGTTTATGCAAAGTGGAAGGCAGGTAACTGTGATTCATTTCATTCTATAGGGAACATTGCACAGAAAGTCCACACAGCTCCTTCATTTGTTTTTCTTCTACAGCCAAAGAATTCGCCACACAATTGCATGAAAATGCAAGCTGAAGTCTTAAGGAGACAATATTTCAGACTCTTTGGAATTGCTTTCTTAAAATAACAAAGCTTCCATTGATTTCTACTTCCCCCATATGTTTTAGACTATAAGGTTAAAATTGTTTAAATTTGTATAGAAAATAGGGAGAATAGACAGGGTGTGTTAACAGTGTGGAGATACGGGGCTTCAATTGCATGTTTCCGTATGCGTTGATCTGACTGTGTTATTTGGTGGCTCTGTCACTTTCTGAGGACTGAGGACTAATGATCAGCGTTTGCTGGAAGAATGAAAGGGAGCTGGGAACCAAATTTAACTGTGACAGCCTGCTGTCCTCTTCTCTTATCAATGCCTGGGAAATGTGCTTCTTTTTATGCCAGTCAATGCTAGAATAAACTGAGGGGTACTAAGTGATGAACAGTAGTCATAACTTGAAGGTTTCACTTTATAGATCTACAGGGAAGAAACAGTAAAACAAAGAACAAAAAAGTGACGTGTCTACTCCTACTGTTGGTGAATTTTTCAAAAGGTTGATTTAATCTTTCTTGTAATTTGTGTTCCTCTTACTGTTTGTCCTCTGAGATACAGTGTTGGGGTGTCATGAGGCATACAATATCTAAGCTTTTGATGCACACTCTTGTGGCTGGGTTGTACTGAACAAAATTGCAGGTCTAGGGTCCTGAAGGGAAACTGCCTTTGGTTACTTCTCAGCCTGTTCTGATCTTTTGGTCAGCTTTAATGGAGTGAGGACTGGTGGGTGTAAAAAGTTCTTGCTTAATTAGTTATTTTAGTATTCTTCTAAATGTTCTTCTATCAGGGTGCTTGCCTTAGAGTTAGCAACAGTTTCCTAACACAAAGAAGAAATTGCCTCTGAATGAAAGCATACTGGAAACGAACAATCTTCCATAGCTGCAGTAAACCGTTGGAACAGAAAGCAAAAAGTAATATTGTATGTTATACGGCCTATCACTGACTTCTAGGCATTACTACAGAGCAATCAAGGCTTCTCTGTGCAGTGGAACGAACGAAATGTATAACTGCTAATTAAGCCTAAAAAAAATAAATTTGATGGTGTGTTTCCTATAGGTAACATCATATGGCTGTGGCAGACTTTACGGGGAAATTAAGGCCAAATGAAGAAACAGCACTGCTGCTGTGCATGTGGTAGTTTTTCTTAGAAACAAATAACAAGAAATATTCTGTGGTGACTTTACCTGCTGCAATGGGGTGTGATGCAGAAGGAATTTTTCAAATGCTACTTGTGATTTTAAGGATTTTCCAATTTAATTGTAGATGCTGGTGAAGTTAGCAAGGAGGTGTAGAAATGCCGATATCTTTTGCCTCTGTCACCTGCAAGAGTGGTAACACACATTTTATGTCATATTATCCCTACAGAAGACATATGAGTGTATAGATCCAGAATGTTTTTGTCTGAAGAGAGCTTTAAATGCTCCCTCAGCAAATATGCGGGTCCCTCCCTCTTTTGGAGGTGGGTGACAAATTCCTCAGTGGCATAAGAAAGATCAAGTCAGGGCAATGACAAGTTGGTTTTGACATGAAAGGGTAACAAAATTGAGAAACATACACTGTTAAAATCTTGTTATCTTCAGCATGTTAGTAAAGCTGTAGTTAAAAAGGCAACTTCAAAGCACTGACTGGGAAGAGTGGCCCGAGAGAACACTTCACGGCAGGAGGAGTATATCTGTTGAGTATCCAGATATCCCTCCCTGAAGATGTTAGTGTGTGTTACACAGAAATATTTGCAATCCCTGTGTGTTGAATGGAACCTAAGATAATTTACAAGACTAGTTAGAAATTCTTTGTTTTAAAACTTTTCATTGGATTTTGTATTTGTTTGAATTCTTTTTCTTCTGTAAGTTACCTTGTTGATGAAATTTTGTTTTCTTATGCTAATCTTTGTTCAAGAAGCCCACATTAGCTTTCCTCTTACAAGGAGTTTGGATATGCAAAAGAGTAAGGAGACTCAAACATTCCTGAACGGCAAAGACAACTGGAAGTCTAAAAATTCCTTAAGTTCTTCCAAAATTTTTAGCCTACGTTCTTTAAATTAAGGGAAGTGTGAAAGCTTAAGGGCTTGTTTTGCTGGTAAAATCTTTACTTTAAAATAGATCCTTGATGTCATGCATGAGATAAATCATAGCAGTAGTTGTTTTGACACTCTGGAGTGTAGTTATATTATGCACTGGTTTCCCAAGAGATCTTAAAATTTAACAAGCAGAGGCCAGTGTGAGTGATGAAATGAGGCAGCAGTAGAGCCATTTCAATTATACTTTTATTACACAGCCATTCTTCCTAGAGCGCTTCATACTTTTTGTAATGCTTACTAGAGTATGAAGTGCTTCGTGTGAAAGAAAGGTAGCTCCGATTTTATGACTAAGTGGACAGCGTGATTTTAACTTGCTTTGACAGCAGTGCTGGGGTTGTAGCAGCATGAGTAACGCAGGAGAGCGCAGGGAAAAAAGAATGCTCCGCTTAACTTTAATGGCTGAGGCCCTCCTCGGAGAATGAGAAGATTTGATAATTCAGTAATACTGTTAGGAACAGAGGTACTTGCAAAAGGTTCAGGTTTCTCTGTTTTGTTTTGAAGATGATTTACTGTTTCAAGTCTATGGTTAACAGTGGTTACCTGCCTCCCCC
>NW_009231095.1:0-30917 GCF_000690835.1 Fulmarus glacialis | reverse complement strand
ATTCATTTAATATTTTACTCTTGGCAAACACAAATCTTTCCTATTCAGTGAAAAATGTATGCATTTTAGTGATGCATTGTTTTCTGGAACATATTTCTACTACTGTAATGACTTATATCTATTTGTTTTAAACAAAATTGATGCCGATAAGATGGTTTTACATGCAATCATGTAACAACTGTTTTGCCTTTGTTTGATTTTTTGCAGTACCAATTCCCAAACAATGTTGACGAGGTTCAGTTTGAGCTTCCAGGAGATCTTTGTGCATACAGCGATTCCACTTAGCATAATGTTGTTGGCAGTGGGGACTTTGTTGTTTATTGACAGCAGATTATTCATTACCAAACAATTATTTCTTTGAACATAATTGAAAACAGTACGCATGCCATCCAAATAGTTTGTCCTCTCCAGGCAAACTGCAACTGGGTGCAACTTGAACAGAGCACAATATCAGCTTTACCACTACTAATAGATAAGTTATTTATACATGCTCAGATACATTTCCCAAAACTAGTAATGTTTTCCAGTGATTGCATCTGCATTATAGTATGGAATATAAAAAAAAATCTGCAATGTTTTATATAGGGAAATAGCCTGTATGTGTAAAGCCCATTTTCCTCAGCTTGCTAGTCAGTATAACACACATATGACTTCCTCTAAAAGAAAACTTAACAAATGTCTTTAAGCTTTAGGGGTTTTTTTCCTAAGAATCACTTTCAAGGTTTGCGTTCTTACAGTAGAGCTGATGAAGACATGATTGCTTTTCATGACTCCTCCTCTACTGCTGGCTAGGCACATTAAAAAGACATAGCTGTCTATCTCAATGTACACATGCCATAGTAAAATGTGTGTTATTTACTGATAAAAACCACATGACAGCAGTTTAAAACCAGGATTTATTCTGTCAGTCAAATTAGGGAGGCAGAATATCCTCTATGCCAAGTGATTACTGTCTGGGTCTAAGTGTGGCAAACTGCCAGATCAATTATAATGGTAGAGAAGAGGAAATATGAAGACAGATTGGCTCAGTTCTAAGCAGAAGCATCACTAAAAAAGAAACCCAGGGACATTTTAATGCAACATCCAATTACTTAAAAGTGCATCTTTGGCCTACACTGCAGTTTTTATTTATATGGTTTCTTTCTAAACAGAGTATAAAAAGGGAAATCAGCATAGAGTTGGACAAATTGTGTGTAAATAAAAAACACACTGATTCCGCTGATATAACCTGTACGTTGATGTTTCTGAGATGCAGATTTCTGAATGTCAGTTTTTACAACAAAAGCCTAGGAATATCATGGGACAATATACTCAGAAGATATCCAATAAAATTTCAGATGCGATCACATTAATATACTACCATGTTCCCTCTTTGACCTGTAATTGATTTCAAGGAGAAAAAAAAAAGGCTAGATTGCCCTTCATACCCAAGCTTTTCCTCTGGTATTCATTAATTTATGGATAATTTACCATTCCCAACGGGAAGTAGTGAATGAATTCCTTGTTTTGCTTTGCTTGTGTGTGCAGCTTTTGCTTTACTGATTAAAACTGTCTTTATCTCAAACCACAAGTTTTCTCACTTTTACCCTTCCGATTCTCTCCCGCATCCCACCGGGCGGGGGTGAGCGAGCGGCTGCGTGGGGCTTAATTGCTGGCTGGGGTTAAACCACAACACTATTATTTTTAATTAATAATGGGATTCATCCTCTCAAGTGCACATCTCTATTCCAGGTCCCTAAAACCAATGTGGGAAACATGAGTTTCCATGAAGGAGACCAAGTGTTTAGTGTTCTGGAGGATAAATTCATCAGCCTTGTATGGTGTGGTCTGATGAGTCTTCAGATGAAACCTGAAAGAAATTGATCCAATTCTGATAAAAGTTGTTAAGGTTGATACTCCACAAGTGGTGCAAAATTAGTGTCTGATCATTATTCCATAGTGCAAAATGACATTGTTTTGAATGAGACATATATCTAAGACCCTGAAGCCCTCACCACCATAAATAGTATCTGGCCAAATTAAAACTGAGTATCTAGAAATGGATACAATACAGTAATTTAAATAAAGAAGAAACTTTCAGGATTTCATCCTGGAATAATTGCATGATGTTGTTTATACATGAAACTGTTAGATTTCAATTTTACAAAACTTTGGAATTAATTAAAATTCAGAGAGGTGCAGAAACATGAAACCATGAAGTTCAAGAGATTTGCAACGGAGCAAAAGGAAAATTAGACCATTGTTTTGCAGCCTGCTGCATGATGACTACTAAGAGGATGCACAATATATCAAGTCTTAAAGATACCTTTTGCTAGTCTTTGAAGAAGATTTATGACAAAAAAAGGAATGAAACAAGTTTTCTACTGAGACTCAGAAATCGTAAAAAGGCAAAAAAGATAATAGCATGAGAGCCTCAACATTTTTAATTCAGTAGGAAGAACGGCTCATCTTTAACAGAACAAAGATTTAAAATGAGTAATATTGCTATAAAAATCTGAAAATAAGCATAGGAGAATCTAATGCTAAGCAATGTCAGTTGGTACTCCACCTTCAATTTTTTAACACACCATTATGAAAATGTATTTATCCTACATAAATCTATCTTAACAATACGAAGTATTAAAAAGAAAATTACAGTTTTATACAATATGTGTAACTGGTTAACCGATGGCCTCAAATCAGGAATCATCATACCCCGGAGTATTCTTTGTTAGGGGGCCGTTTAGTATTACATAAGAAACTGGAGGGAAAATACCATTCGGTTAACTGTAGCTCTGAGTAATTGTTCAGTTTGAAGCCAGCTCGTCAATGTGTGCAATTAATTTTTCTATCTTGAACATGTAAGCAGAGGAATATAACTCCCTCTATTTCCACTTCATAACTGCAGTATATAAAATAAGAAAGATCAATGCTAGGATGCCGTAATTATTTCTGCTGTCATTGCTTTAAAAAGGATACTGAAAAAAGATGGAGAGAATGAGCTGTGTGAATGATCAAAAATTAGAAATAACCTCCATCATAATTAGACAACAAAACTGCAATATATTTTTTTTTCATCCATGAAGACGTTAAAATTGAGTTAACTGCCAATAAATGGAGACTAATCCTGAAGAACAAAAAAAAAAAAAAAAAAAAAAAAACACCCCCCCCCCCCCCCCCCCCCCCCCGCTAAGGACAATTAACCACTGAAATAATTTACCCAGGTACACAAGGAATACTCCATGATTTGAAGCCCTTAAATTGTGACCAGACATCGTTCTTGAACAGTCCAGACAGAAGGTTGGGGCATAAACCAGAAACTAGTAAGCAGCATTCTTTGACTTCTGCTCAATAGGTCAAATCTGATGACCACTAATGGTCATATGCTGGCATTAAAATCTATGCATTTTAAATGGTTTTCCACATTACCATTTACTCTTTCTAATGTATCTCAGGATCCAGAGTGATGACTCTTCTCTTATGACTGCCTTATCACTATCACTTACCACTAAGTCTTTTCTCTTTAAAGGAATTTCATTCTCCTTTGTCAAGAAAAAGTCAAGATATATTTCACACAGTATGCAACTTGAGCTGATCCAGTAATTAAGTCGAGTCAGCAGAGCAACTTCTAAAACCACTCATGCTTAAAAAAGATGTCTCAAACGTTAGGCCAATATGTAGGAATTGAGGACTTCCATCTGCTTTCTAAGACAAGTGGGAATGAACATCCATCTGACAAGGTCCACAGCTCCCACCCCTGCAAGCCAGGAGCACCCTCCCACTGACGTTTTTTATTCTTAGCACAGGGGGGACCCTAACTGGCTCTAAACACAATCACAGAATCTGTCTGCACTTTATTCACAGACTGAAAAATCTGGATAGTAAAGTTACTTTTTTTATTAAAAAGGAGAGGCAGATTTCTAAGAAAAACTAAGGGAGTCGCCTGCAGTTTGCTATATTACTGGTCTGCCTCCCTTGGTTCTGCCTCTAGCTAAATCACCCGGAGTGTACAGTCAGGCACAGTGCTAGCATATACATCCCAGTGGACGATTACACCAGCAGAGCCCTTCCTGAACCTATAGATGAGGTGCCCTTGCAACATTAAGGATACATAGTTAAACATTCACTCAGGAAATGCTGTAATTAAGGTCACATACATGTTTTTAGCTGCATCTACTTACTTACAGGCTAGATAAGCTCTTTAATTATAAAATCACACCATAGTTCACATATCAGTTAAATAACTCATGATGACACTAATGTTGCATCCCTGCATTCCTGAAATTTAGTTTATGTGGAACTATCATTTATATGATAGTTTTTATTTTATCAGGTCTCTTGTATGCTATGGTGAACAGTTCAATCTTCCAAACAGTTCCATGGGACCAAACACAGAAAAAGAAATTTCTTTGAGAAATAGCACTGTTGTTTAACACAAGAACTAAATTAGTGCTTAATACAATAATTCAAATATCTAGACACCTGCTAAAATATTACTTTGGATTTCTTTTACAGTGTAATCAGTAAGCTCACTGACTCACTTCAGTCAATCAGTTAGCCTTTAAGTGTTGTACTGCAACACCATATCAATATCTGAAATGAAATGTATTGCTATGGATACTAGTAACACTTCTGTCTAATTGAAACAGTTAATGTAATTGTCAAGTACTAATAGTAGGACCTTTTTTCCCTTCCTGGAAATTGCATTTTTATCCATTATATTTGTGTAATTCGGACAAGTGACACTTCTAAGAGTTGTTCCTGGCTAGATGAAAAAAAAAAAATTCAACAGTCAGAAAAATAACTAAAAAACTTGGGGGGGAAAAAAAAAGTGTATACTGAACAATCAAGTCCTTTGTACAAGCCAAAATACCAGTAATTCTGCTATTGACTTTTCACAGGTCGTTTGTACTGAAATAAGGGATAAAGTGGCGTATTCTCACCTACGTGTGTCTGTTACTCCATGTATAAGTTCCACAATGAAATAATAAATACTCTCCTGTTCTGATAACTCTCACCTTCAGTACTATTGTTATAAAAATCCTAGATCAAAAGACCTCAGGGTATAACCACAACTCACAATGGGTAATATGGCAAGTCAGTAGCTCTGCAAAGAAACAGATACAGAAATGCTAATTGGTTTAGTATCATAATATAGTCCCGTGAATTTTAGTGTCATAATATAGTCCCATGAATTATAGAGCACAAAAATATAAGAGGCTTCTACTCATTTATTTGGAACTACTCAGTTCTTAATTTACTTCAGGAAGTTACAGATTTTTTTTTTCCCCTGAAACTAAAGACAGCTGAATGTGTCATGAATAGATTTCTTCTTCGTAATATTATTATTCCACTTGCTCACTGCTAACCTGTCCATGAGCAGGAATCCAATTTCCCCAGCCCTGGCCACTCAGCCTTTTTGATGCTCCCATTTGCCTTTTAATCAGTTCCATGAAGGAAAATCAGCCTCTTCTAACAACTTGGTAACTGACCCTAACAATACAGAATTATCGACTCAAAGAACAATTTAGGTTGGATGTGACCTCCAGAGGTCATGCAGTAAAACTCCCACTTCAAAGCACGGCTAACTTCAAAGTCCGAGCAGGTTGCTCGGGGCTTTGTCCACGGATGGCGATTCCACAACGTCTCTGAGCAACCCGATCTAGAGCCTTGCCACCCACACTGGAGATTTTTGCCCTCTATAGCTAACATAATTGGTTTCTGTGTTCTCACATAGCATAAGGTGTCCCAGCAAAGGAGATTATTCCTTTTCCTGCAAGTACTGAAGAAATAATTGTTCTCAGTCCGTTCCCAGGTGTTCCACCATTCCACCTGTCAGAGAGGATGTCCTGACTGTCCCGTCTGATCTCCCATTCAATAGCTGACTGAGCATTTCACTAGTCATTTCAGCCAAAACTAATGGTTTAGGAAAAAACAGCCATTAAAAGTGCTTATGCAACCCCATACCATTGACTTTTTTTTTCTTTTTTTTTTTTTCAGCTCTTTAAACATAAAATATGAATGCAGTTTTCCTTCACTGTGGTTTCATATTGACTCTTTAAATAGATTTGTTTTGTATGATTACCAAAGTTTGAGTATTTTCATAGGTTACACAGTGCTTGGCCACATGGCCAGTTTTTTCAGCTTGATTTCCAAAGAAAGTGTAGTTGGGTAATATAAGTTTTTACCAGTGCCCTGGATGTTTAACTATGTCACCTGGAAAGTCTACAGAAAAATGTCACCAGGCTGATTCCTTAGCAGATAAACAAATAAATCAGCATTCTTTGTAATTACATCCCTTCACTCTGAGTTACGAGTTATTCCAGTTCCAGGAACAGCTGCTCTTCCTTGTGTACTACCTTGTGTTCCGGATGTTTATATTCTAGTGACCCTTCTTGAGGAAAAAATGTACCTCCTATATTACCAGCTGTTTTCCAAAAGGATAGTCTACTTCTCAAGCTGCGCAAAGATCCAAAAAAGATTTCACTGATGGCCCAGTTGTTATAAGAGGAATATGAACTTACTAGTACTGAAAAATGTATGCTTGCATGACTGCCATTCATGACTGAATGAAGTGACATCTGGTCAAGCTGTACTCAATACACATAGATACACAGACATGCCAGTCATGGTGCAAAGGTATTTGGGGGACTGCCAGCAAATGTTAAGTACACAAACCCACTATAGGAGGCACGCTGTTCCAAAGATTATTTACTAGGGCACAAAATAACTCACTTTTTAAAAAGATGTGAGTGGTTGCCAGGTAGTACAAGTTGAATGCATTAAGGTTATTCTGAAGTAATATTCCCATACAGACAAGTCTTCAGGGAGTCATTTGGAAAAACTTATCATAGGTATAATGAGTGCATGCTATGTGCATGATTCCAGCTAATGATATCCAACTCTGTGCCAAAATAATCTTCTTGCTATCATTCAGAATACAAAATAATACTTACCTCCTTTGAAAAAAAAGATGATTTCCAAGAAACAAAAATACCTTCTCCAACAGACAACTTAAAAGTTAATTATCAGTGGTATTGAGAACTCTTGTCATCTCCAAAAAGCTGTGTTTGGGTACCATCATAAAGAGAAACATTAAGATCAGTACAAATACTCCAGAGAATTAAACACAAGAAGAGAAATTCCACTAAAATCAATGGACTTGCATGACTTTATACCAAATAAGATCGTGGACCAGCAGTATGGAATCTTTGTGTACCGGGAAAACAGAATTTGACTTTCTGCATTGTTTGAGAGTATTAAGGGAGAAGTATGAAGGACTATATAAGGGACCCCAATACATTACTTGGTGTCTTTTTCACATGCTGTCATTCGGTATTTGAAACGACTCTTGGTTCAATTACTTCACTCTCCCATTTACCAGCCTAGAAGCAGTAAAAGGGCTTTCTATTTGAATTCCAGCTGCAGTAATGGAACTAATTCATCAGTCTTAACAAAGCCAATAGCTTTGTCCTCCGATCTCCTTCCCCTCAATCCCATCAGCCATGCTAATATAAGTTAATATAGCTCAGTGATCATGGAACTCTGAACAGGTTTCTTTTTTTCTCCCTGTATAATTGACATATTTTCTTTTCCACCTCTTTTTTTTTTTTCTTTTCTTTTTTTCTTTTTTTTTTTTTACTTTATATCCTCTGTATTACTTTACAGTTACTAATGACTACAGGGCAAAGTCTGGACTTCACAAAGCACAAACTTCCTTGCCAGCTTCAACAATTATTTCAAAGATTGATATGTTGGTTCAGTAATGCTTTGTCACTCAAAATCCCTCTATTTATTGCCTCCCTCTCTACAGGGAAACCATTCTCAAGCATTATCCCTCACTGCTTGTGTCAAGATCTAAGAACTCTGTGAGAAAAATTCCATTATTTAAGTCAAAGCAAGTATCAATTATGTAAACAAACCTCTAAAATTAGGAAAGGAAACTACAAACCCCTAAAATCATTACAGTTTGCTGCTACGCTGCCTGACTGAGTAGGTAGCATTTCTATTCATAGATCTTCTGGAGGATGGTTTCCACCTTCCTTTATTTGTCACATTGATAATCTCTCCATTCTGGAGTTTTGGGTGACCAGATTGTTCACCTTTACAGGGGTGACATTTTTTTATATTCATCTTTTTTCCCTAGCTTGTTAGAAACAAGTGTTTCTTTCCTGCACATGGAGTTCTGTTTTCCAGTTGCATCCACAAGTTATTGAAAAGTAAAAATAAAAGAAAGAAGCCTATATCACTGCCATCAGAATGGAGCTGCTAGTTACTTTATACAGAGAAATCTATTTAACTTCTTTAACTTTCTGATCTTCAGTTCACACAAAGTTTTAACATACTAAATGTAGACTATTTATCAGAGGAGATGATGCAAACATGTTTTACCACTGCTCTACGATTAGTTGATTTAGGTATTTTGTACAATGTTCAGGAACACAGCTGGTCTGGAGATTTAATATATCCACAGATCACTTATTTACAATAAAAAATAGCTGTTTTTTTCTTCCAGATTTTATAAATCATGATGGAAAAATGACAAAACCAGTATTGGCCACTGCTACTTCGGGTACCCTTGCATTAGTGATATTAACTAATCCAGACTGTGAAGGCAAATAAGGCACTGGGAATATGAAGGGAATAATTAAAGCACATCTGAAAATGTGGTTTTAGTTTGATTTCTTTGAGAAACGAACTAAAACAATTTTTTGCCCTTTCTTCCCTCTAGTAACTTTTGAGTTCATCGATTTTCAAACTAATTCCAAAAGAGGAGTAGAAATACCAAAACATATAATTCCTAAAGTTTAGTGAAACCTGAGAGATGTGTGGATCAGAAGGCATTAAATCATTACTTTCTGAGGAAAAAGTCAAGCAGAAGGTGGATGTTATGCATTCCACTGGGCAGAAGCCTACTTGTACAAGCAGTTCATGAAGACTACCTGGACAAAATATGACAAGAAATGTCACAACTGTGGTAAAACTAAAACAATTTGTCTTTCTTCTGAATCTCAAGACAGTTGCCAGTTATCTCACAGAAGAAAAAACCCACACAAAACCAGTAAATAGAAGACCTTAATTAAGTCATCTGAGAGCAGGTTCCATACTGTGATCTGTAGTTGTGTCTGAACTTCAACAATCAACTAACATTGGCACAGCTCCTTTCCCTTTCCCCCGTCCTCATTCCCATTCATTCCTAGAAGTCCTCTTCAAGAAGGCGGGCATGGCAATCAACCACACAATAACCCTGAACTGAAAGACTATATAAAAAGCTTCTTAAATTATCTCTTAGTTATGACTGATAATGCAAATGCATTTCATTATAAGTTAGCCAGGTTAACTGTAGCGTCTTTGGAAGTGGTTTAAGGTCTACATTGCAATCAATAAGTTCAGTTGACATATACACCTGACATATACAGCTGGTAAATAACACCCCTTGGCTCAGGCCCCAGACAATTCTTTATCTGTCTACACTCACCAGAGCACTGCTTCCTATATAAGAAAGTTCTGGGAAAACTACTAGTGCACGAGCTTTTCCATTGGCAATTCTGATCTGAAAAACTTTTTACATAAATGACACATTTCAGTCATTACAATATGAATTAATTTGGCCCAAGTTATTCCTTGTACTGTGTGCACTGGACACAACTGTAGCAGAAGAAAAACTTGCAGAACTGAAGATGCAATTTAAACATGAGGCTGTTTCCGAATGATCCTGAGCAAATGACCCTCATCTCATTTTCATGTTGGCTTTTCTGTTTGATCCTAGGCCATCATACTACAAAATGGCACCGTCCTTTGCTTTGCAGGGGGTTGGGAGGTGAGCGAGTGTGGTAATATAGTAATTAAATATTGTAACTACCTATTAGTTCTGGTGATCTCCCCTTGCATTATATAAGGCATAGAGCAAAATGAAAAGAGTTAATAACAGTACATCGTCAATTAATGTAGTAAGGTGATTTTGATGTGATTCAAATTTTACCATGACTAATTCTTATATATCCATCTATAAATGTCTTATCATGCAAGTTATAGTTTCTGACTAACATTAAAAGGAATATTTTAGAATTAGAAAAGGAATCCCTGTTAAATATAAAATACCTAAAGATATGCTGGATGCCAAATATTTCTAAATATTTGACATATTACAGAAACACAGAGTTGATAGTTAGCAGAGATAGTTACAGAGATGAAATTTTAAAGTGGGCAAAACTGAGATCCAAATTAGGTAAGCATTTAAGCTGGTATTAAATTTGAATGCATTTGACTTTCATGGAGCTCAGGCCTATGCTGACCTGTTTAGCAATGTTTGCCTGGATCTCTATTTTACATCTGAATTACAGAAGATTAAATATATAAAATCATAACAGCCCTATATATGTACTATTTAATCATAGTAAAAAGAAGTACTTTATGTGCTCTGATAGACTGCACATTTAATCCATCTGAGAAGATGATGACTGCAATAAGCACTGGATCAGGTCCTGGATCAGCAATATATGTCAAATACTGTCTTTTCCTAGTTTTTTATTGAGTACCTACATTTATGTAGTAGAACCATTCCTTTCAGTAGGCTATTCTACTGCTCAGATATTAAGTGCCTACTCTTAATAACTCACCTAAACTTTCATTTCTTAGCTTCAGGCTACTGCTTGACTTTAGAAAATGAATAATTATCTTTTTAGATTTTTATATACTCAACTCTCTGCTAGACTATTTTAATTTAGCTTCTTTGGTCCCACATGTGTCTTCTTTGAAAAAGCTTGTATAAGTTTTGTTTGCTTCCTTGGTGTTTTCTTCAGTTTTCTTTTATTCTTTCAAAACTCTGGATACCATGGAAAAAATATAGTGAAATTAATATGCAGTGTGTTATCTGTTTTATGTCTTCATTTGACTGAGTTCTTCACTGTCTTTTATCCCTCATTTTGTAATGATGGAATTTCTTCTGAGGTGTAAGAATTGCGCTTTGTTAATCAGAATGGAAACCACTCTATTGTTCACTCTGAAATGTAACAATTTTCTCGTTAAAGAAAGACGACAGCCTTTAAATAGCATAAAGGAACATTACCACATAGCATTTCACATCAAGTAGACACTATCTTATCCAACTTCTAGAAAGTCTGCTTAAATTAATTTGCATTGAGGAAGTCCATACGGCAAAGCCAATATATTTTTATTGAGATGTCTGTCATTACGATGCAAAGTATCTCTTTTTAAGCAGCTTATTGTTACTCAAACTCCTGAAGAATATTAAAAGGTCGTAATTTAAATACTGGCAACAACAATGAACGCTACTTCCCTTTGAAAAGGTGCTATGAGATTTTTGAATATCAAAAATAGCAAGAAATGCAGCCTTTTATAGCAAACATTAATTTTCTTCAATCCAGTTATTTTAAGCCTTCTATAGGGCAATCAGTACCAGAAAGAAAATTATTCTATTAGTATTTTCAAAGGTTAGTGCCATCTTATGCAAAACAGGTACTTTCTTAGTCTGTTCCCTTGCAAGTCCAGTTCTTTTTTTTTTATGGAATCTCCTTAACTCAAGATTTACAAAGGAATGTTATCATAAAGACAAAGAGCAAACAAAAATCAAGTAAAAATACTTGTTCCAATTTTATATCAATGATAGTGTCTAAATGGCTACCATTCTCTTTACTGGGAAAACACTCTATGGAATATTTAAAGACTGGTGACTAACAAAACCAATTTTCAAAGCATGTGCCGATCTTGCCGACAGTCTTTCCACTCTTAATTTCTATCCACACAGTTGGTCCATATCAAGATAAAATGAAGTCATTTTCTTTGCTTTAGGCATTTTGAAAAGAAATCTTTTCAAAAGAAGCTATCAGGTCTGATCCTGCAAGTGTTCTATTTGCAGAACAATTAGGGACTTTGTCAAAAATTGCAGGATTACACTGAAATGTACACTGAAATGGAAATGCAAGCCAATGGGAAACACAAAATCTCAGAACACTAGAAGTTCTTTGTGATGACATCTCAAATAAAACACTTATCAAGGTCAAAAAGAATAATTTTTAATGTAAAGATCAAATCATGTCAATGCCAATCAATTAAACTCCCTCAGTTTCATGAATCATAAGAAAAAATACCAAGGCAAGTCTTTCAAAGACAAACACACTACCAACTGAGAATCAGGGAAATTAAATACAGTAAAATACAACAAATAAATTTTCAGTGGTGTTGCAAAGTAGGTGAAATGACATAATGTCATTTCGACGTAATAGGACACTCAGCTGCTGGGCAGCAGAAGAAAAAAAAATCAAAAACTTATTCCTTATTTCCATATCATCTACTATTCTGGGAAGTACATTTTCTACAATCCTTCCTTTCCTGTACACTCTGCACCGAGTTTTCCACATGAAGCAGTAGCAGTTTGGCACTCAAATACTCGTGGCCCTAAAACATAACTTTTCAGTGCTGTGAGAAGTTTTATTCACAAAATAAATTCACATATTCCCCACATCTTTTAAGGAAAAGGTTTCATTTGAACGGACTTCCTAGTATGGGATAAAAGAGATTAGTATGTATTCATTATGATATAGTAACGAACTGCATGCTTAAATGTTGCTTCTCAAATAATGCAGTTTTTTGCCTGCCATGACTTATTTATATATCTAGCAACTCATACTACTTCTATGTACAATGCACATATTAAATATCGATTTCAGTCAGATTTTTAAAAGCTCTGTGAATTCAAAAGTCATGCCTGATGTTCAAAGACATCTGTCATCTAGGTATATAATTGAAAAGGCCAGACTTCCAAAAATATTGAAGAGATCTTCAATAGACTTTCCAACACAGTTCTCTATTGAGATCATAAATGATGCCGAAGGATTTTGCAAATACTAATTAAGTGTAGGTTTGCCCATTTTACTGATGCAGAAGCATAGAGGAGTTACATAAATTACAAGACATAAGTCAGCATCACAGCCAAGAAAAGGTCACAAAACTCCTGACTTCCAACCATTAAGAAATGTTTTTCTCCACACACGCTCAAACACAAAGGACAGCAGTCTACAATATTGCTGCAAATGTAAGCATTTAAAAATTGTTTTGACTACTTTATTTTTGTATTTCCTAAATGATATAAAAAAATTTATTGGGTTCTATATAATGTAATCTGTGTTTTTTCTAGTAAGAAAATGAAACACTAACTTTTAAAATATTTTAAATGTAAACTGTGCTCTTAGCTTTCAGGCTTTAGAAACTGTTGCAAGCATAAATTAAACTTTAATTAAATTAATTTAATAGGAATTTTGAGTGTTCTGCATGCATAGTTTAGAATTGTAACAATTCTATAACAAGAACTAAGTGATCAAATGGCTTGACTTTAATAGTTACCATCATATTAAGTAGATTTCTAATTACAGTATGGGTTCCAGAGAGAAAACCACAATTAATGAACATATGACCCAGAGTCTTTCAAATCTACTGATCTGTGGGAAGTTTGACACATAACATGCCAAATGCTGGTGGGACAGTGAACAAGGAAGGTGAAGTGGAGAGCATAGTGAATTCATGTTAAATTTTACTTAAGCTGTTAATTCAGCCCCAGCATGGGTCAATAGTGAGAAAACAAAGTAACTACACCTGTCATAGGGGCTGTTCAACACTTTCCTTTTTACTGTCCTGCTTTTCTTCTTACAGCTTTGCTAAACCTTTAAATACATAGGCTTACATACTCCGTATCTGATATCTGCTTTAGACTAAATTGTTCTAGAGCTGTGTGCTCTAAATGCTCTTCGACAACACTTCATGAGGTGGTCTGCAATTGTGTATTACTCTTTTTTTAGTGCTCAGTTTAGATCCTGGGATCTGATTTTGGGGGGAAAAAAGAAAAAAAAAAAAAAGAAAAAAGAAACACAGCTGCAACTGAAGTCAATGGAAGCCGTTTGAATACATGTGGCACTATATATATACCACATAATGGTAGTTAGATGAGGGCCTGTTTTTACAGACCACTTCAATATATCACCTAATTATCTATATCCAGAGGATGCTGAAGTACATTTTAAAAAAAAAAATCTAGACAAAATAACACGCCCAAAGGGCAGAGGAACATAATATAGACGAGGATATTCTCTAATTGTTCTTTGAAAGTATTGCTCTTGGAGAAGAATCCTGACCCATGAGAACATGACTCACAGTGTCCTCAAAGCTTAGAGGCATTCCCAGAAGGAGTTCTGATGAAGACTGCAATTTTATTTTTTGATTTACTTGTTTCTAAATACTCCAAATCATGAAAACTAAAAATGATACAATTGCCTCAAATTCAGTAACATGAGCTCAAATATTGGGAAACCAGATCGGTTTCCAACATTTTCTTCAACTAATGAGTAATTTGATACTAGACTGACACTTTTCCTTTTTGAAAAATTTCTAATCAACTTTTTCTGATCCCTCTTTTCAGGCTTAGATCTTAATCTTATGAATACACAGCTGCTTGTCTTCATATGATTACTTTCAGCCAAGTGTGTGTCGGAACAAAAAAGTTCTTCATTTTTTAGAATAATAATAGTCTCTTTTTTTGTTTGCTTTTGTTGCTTCTTTTCACCTTGATCATTTCAGTTTTCACATGTTCCTGTGCTGGATTTCCTGGGTAACCATTGCAAACACCTGTCCACTTGTGTGTGCAGGAGAGCATAACACTCCAGAAAAAAAAAATTACTGCAGAGCAAATGCTGTTTGTTTGATTTTTTTTTTAAAAAAACTGGGTAGTATACTACAAATAAAACCAGGAAATTGAATATAAAATAAGGTAATTAGACTGTTTTTCCCCTAAAAAAATTAAGGGGAAACCAATGAAAAATAAAAGAAAAAAGTGACTAAGAGGTACATCATCAGACCTTTATGATTCCAAAACCCAAAGTATTAGTTTTAGCAAAAGTAAAATTGACTCCATTTTTCCTTTTCTAATCTGTAGTTATTTTCCCTTAAGTTTGTATTCTCCACTTGAGAAGATCTTGGGGCATGATTTCTTTCCTCTTGGGGAGAACAGAACATTTTTGTCTTCAGTGTCATGATATTACAAAACACAGGCAACGTCAAAAGAAAAACTTTGTGTCTTTGATCTCAGAATCAGAGTAGACATATTGACTATAATACTAATACATGCTGCTTTTTCATTTTCTTTTACATTCAGAGTAGACTTGCCTGGCTAAAGAAAGGCAGTTATGGTCTCGTGACCTCCCTATTTTGACCAAGAGATCTAATGCAGATACACAGTTTTAAAGGACAGAGCCCTGGGTATAAGAAACTGGCATGCTATATAGTTCTCTGTAGCTGTACACTCTATTCAGAGAGAGGTGGGAATAGATAAGTATTGGATGAAAGGAGGAAGCTCACAAAACTCTGCAGCATGATTAGTTAGTAAAGTCTACTAAATGGAAAAAGACGGAATTCTCCCATTGCAAATAAGCATAGAGTTGAACGCACTGGGATAAAGCAAGGGCACTATGCTTCTGCGAACTTACTAACATTTTTGGTTTGTCATCAGTAATGATATGACTTAATATTCGGAAAGTTTACAAAAAAAGAAATGGAAAAATGAAACATGAAAACTCAAGAAAATGTAAAAGTAATGTTAGCAAAGCCTTGAAAACTGGAATTTCTGTCATAACAACTCACGCTGTATCACAGCTGTGCCATGAAATAGTCTTTGGTCACTATGGATGGGTTAGAAAACAGTCTGTCACAATTCTTTCAGCATTTTAAGCAGTAAGGGCTACCTTTATGTCAGTCAAGGAATTAACACATATTCTCATTCACAAGTACTTGTCAGAATTTGCTGTCAGTAAGAAATATTTCATAAGAGTTATTCTCCCAACTTTTTCTGTTATGTTGCACCTCCATCTTTTCAAAGCCTCAGATATGTAGCAAAATAAACCTGAATCACAGCTTACCTTCTATGATGAATTTTTAGAGAAGTCACCTAGTATGTCATAAATGCTGAAACCATTAAGAGCCTGTGACCAAAACAGAGTACTTTAAAAAATGAATATGGCATTCTTTGGTATTATTTATAGTCATTGAAATTAAAGGTATCAAGTTTGAGGAAACAAGCTATCTTCCTGCTTTTGCATTTCACGTAACTACAGAAATGATGTAGCTGTGATTCATTCATCAAGACTGACAAAATGGGTACACTGCCATATTGAAAATACCCAGTAGGTGTTTTAGACTACATTTCTAACAAACTTCTTTGTAAATGAAGGCAGGCTTTGACATTCAAACCATGACTAAAACAGAGTTGGTGAAGGGAAATATACTTGGCAATCCTGCTGATTGCTTCTTCCTGTTGTTCTCCCTTTTCCTGTTCAATTCTTGTTGTAAACACTAACAGGCTGAGATAGTTACAGTGGGTAAATAGTAACTGGATTCTACAGTTGCAGTGGATAAACCCTATAAACATCTGAGCTTGAGTGAAGGTACAATTCTCATTGTCAAGACTCTCTTGTAAGCCTTCAGACATCTAAGGTCAGATAGAAGTCTGACCTGTAAATCTCCTGTAAACCAGGAGATGGATATGATCTTATTATTGGTGCAGCTATGGAAACAAAGAGAATCTATTACAGGTGAGAGAGGGAAAGATGCTAAAAGGATTTACTTCACACGGTGCCTTGGATATTCCAGGCCTCATTCTATTTCGTCCTTCTGTGATGTATTTCTATTGCCAATGGCCACTTCCACTTCTGGCGGCCAGCAAGACAAACACCATCTTTCTGGTTTCCTGTAAGAAATTAACTATCTAGAAGCAGCTGAAGAGCAAGCAGCTTTTCACAAGTACTGCTCAGTGACTGCAATGTAAATACTTGTTACTGCTATTAGCAGAACAGTAGCTATTAAAACTATGATGGTGCCTTCAGCTTACTTAGTGCTCCCAACCCTCTTGCACTAGGTGCTGAACAAGTGAATAACTAACATATACAATTCTTGCCTCAAACAGCTTATGTTTATGAATCTGACAGGCAGACAAATGGGTGAATACAATAATAAGGCAGATGTATCCCACTGTTCATTTAGTAAGTGTTCAGATTGGTTGAAACGAATGGCAAAGAAAACTAAGAACAGGATATACAAGCTACCCAGTGGAATAGCCTCAAGTGTGAGAGCACAAATACACTTGATCTTCTGTTTTTGTGCAACCAAATGAAAACAGAAAATTCCATTGAAACATTTTATGAGAAATATACTCCTTTTTCAGTCCAAAAACTGAGACCAGAACCTTCATCTTACACAAAGAACTGAGTGATTGCAGAGAAAAGGATTTCTAAAAATATATGTGCTGTTGGAGATGGCCAGCAATCTCTGCAATTTACCGTTTCCTTAGAGTATACATTTTGTTGGATGAGCTTGTAGCTGCCCCTCTCATCTATGCAAGTGAGCTGCCTGCCCCTGAACTGTACTGTTATCCCAATGATACAGAAGCAGAGATGGAAGCTACATAAGTGCTGAGATCCTGGCCACCAGGTAATTGATTCAAGCTTTGTTGCAACACAGATCAGTTTAAGAATAAGAGAGAGATCTGAACTTACATCTGTCATTATTTTGATACATTTTTTCTTTCTGATATCAATATTTACAAGTGTGAAAAAATGCAGTCTCATTAAATTTAATGTCAAGCATATTTTGAAATATTCTTGATATTTGTTAGGTGTTTTGAGGAGCTGGGAGGAGGAGGATACTTCTGAATTTCCATCTGGGTTTATCCTTATGGCCAAGTTGGCATTCTGTGTTACTCTAGGTATATTGTTCAAACATATGTATCTTAGTTTGCATGTGAACTCTAACCTGCAGAAAGACAAATACTGTCCTCGGTTAAAAAATAACGTATAAAAAAAAAAGACTCTGGAAGAGAGATAATATCTCCCTTCAGTCAGACTTAGAGATGATATAGTGATATGAGTCAGGGATTGCCAGACTCCACCTAGAAACAGAGATGCTTCTCTCCAGAAGCCTGCATGCCCATGAGGAGGGTATGCTGGCCCTCATGGGCCCCAGACTTCCCTGCTGGACTACAGCCGTAGCGCAGCCATAGCTAGCTGAAAGAAATGTTGTGGGAAACATCCCAGGCGGGCATCTCCTTCATTCCTTGAAAATCTAGATGCGTTTCATTGCTCAAGAATGGCAACATCCCTTGACATAGTGGATGGCCCTTCTCTTCACAATGGCTTTGTGACCACTGTCTGCCTCTTGAACAGCACAAGCCAGCTCATAGCGTGTTTAATCAACAAGCTACAATAGCGGCCACGGGCAGGCATAAAGCACATTCTGCTATCCGCAGGGCACTGTGATCAACCTGCCATATGCCTGGTGCATCTGGCACAGGAGGTGCAAAAGGTTGTGCCATATCTATCATGCCAGCGAACACCATCGAGGGCACAGAGGGGCATACCATGCTTCAAAGAGCTTCAAAGAGATTTCAATGGTACAGACACAAACTAGTGCTTGTTCCACATTACAAAGACATTATAAAGCTGTCAGAGTTGTCAGTTCTACCAGAAAGCATAACTGAAATGCTACATTAAATTTTGTGGGACAAAATGTATGAGTTACTCTTTTTTCCTTCCAGCTTTGCTAGGCTTTTTAACTTAGAGTCTAGTTAACTATTTTCTGCATTAGAGCACTGTTTGCCATTTTCTTTCTCTGCAATATAAAAGGATGTTGTTCAGTTCATGCATAATTCACAATGATACGACAATGACAAAACTCTAATAAAAAGAAAAAAAAAAAATTGTTGTCCTTAATTTAGAATTAAGTCACGATGGCACAGATTTTGTTCTCAATGCTGTTCCATATCACAGGCTGCAATGTTAGGAAGCTCACACATTTTCAACAGAAATGCTGCATTTTACTTTTTCTTTCCTTAATTTTTTGTCTGCCAGCTAAGTATCTTAGGTACAGTTTTCAACTCAGCACCATTCCATCAACTCCAGATTAAGAGGTCGTTACCAAAACAACACAAAGCAACCCATTAATATAAAGTTAATATATTGGCTCTCTGAAGAATATCTGGACTCAAAAATAAATAGATATTACACTTCAGAACAACAAGCTGTCCAGCATAGTTCTCTCTTTTCTAACTATAGTGATAAATGAAAGTAAATATTTCAGATCATGTATTTTATATGACTGTATTACAAATTCCTACAGTTGATTAAAATTAACGATAAGCTAAACTATGTAACTGTTGCCTATTCTACATTATTTACCAAGTTCTGTGAGGAAAATAGGAAAGTTGCAAAGTTAACTTCTTTAAATAAATACAAACAATGAGCAAAATCTTCAGAGATTGTAAGAGAGTTTGTCACAAAAGTTTATCAGCCAAACAGGATTATAGAACCTGGAGCCTGGTACAGATCTATTCCAGCCCCACTCAGAGAGTGAGAATCTAGTGCATGCATGCACACACGCACATGCACACAGAGGAGCAGGGCTGGCTGGGAACTTCCAGTCACCTTCGTCTGATAGGAAGTGCGATAGGAAGTGCAATAGGAAGTCATAAACCTTACCACAAGAAAATTCTCATTTTGATGGGAAAATGTGATTTTTCCATTTGGAAGGTCAAAATGAAATCTTTGGTTTGGGGTCAGCTCCATCCAAATCAAGGATTTTGTTTCAGTTGACGAAGTTGAAACATTAGGTAAGGGAGTGTATTTCATATTGCCTTATTTGCAAATAGATTTACACACATTGAGCTTGCTGAAAGACCACATCTTACACGGTGCATGATTTTACATGATTTTTTCCTGATCAGGATCTGGTTGATGATCCATCCAGTTGTATAATTCTGAGCAACTAAAGGGAAATACATTCTAGCCAGGGAGACCCACGCTAAGGAGGAGACTGGGGGCAACAGGCTCTCAAACAAGGATTCCCGAGAGGTAAAAGTACAGCTGCAGAAACAAAGATTTCTCCAAACTGACTTGAAGCACATGTTTGGGGTCAATTCAATGAGCTAAAATAAAACTCCTTCTTTTGTGAATATCCAGTGGTAGTTACACAGACCAATCATAGGAAGTTATTCTAGAACATTAATGGTATGACTGTTAAAGATGCATTAAACTTCATTAAAAATTCACATATATGTTAGAGAAAAATTATTGTTTCCACCTACTGTGTCCTATTTTGAACAAACTGCTCCTCTAAAAATTATTTTCAGTTAAAAGAAAGCGAATATTATATGTAGCATCAAGAATAAGAGCAGCATCAGACAGAGACTTTTACACTAGATTTGATATTATGGAATAGGAGGAGGCAATGCTGTAAGTCGACACTATGTTGTTAGGTCTTGTAAAAATGTGTTTAAGTGTATTATGTCTAAATGAAAACTTACTTGCATCTGTTGATAGCTGCAGTCCTAAGATCTGAACAGTTTTATCAGTTACATGGAACATTTTATTTTTGTACAGAAATATCCAAGGTTATTTGCTCTGTTGTAATAAAATAGTAAGCCATATGAAGTGCAAAATCAATCTTAGCATATTCATAAGCTGTGAATCCTGTCCAGGAGGCCAGCTGCCAATATAGGAAAAATCAATGATATTTCCGAGTAACATCAAGTGCACGTTGTTTTTTTGCTCCTCTCTTACAGAATGTATTGCTGTAATATCAAGACCAAAGACGGCTGGGAATCTGGCAGTAATTGAAACTGTGAAGCCAGAGTTTTCACCTAACTTATATAAATCCAAAACAGTCTAGAAGCTTATAAATATCTACTCAGTATAGTGAACACACATTAAAAATCTTTTGTGTTTATCATATTCATTTTTTTTAATATTGCCAAATGTTATGCTACTGTCCTGGTAACCTGTAAGCTGGTTTAACTTGACAGTCAGGTGGGCTGGGTCCTAGTGTTGCAACTCCCCAGCAGGTCCCTGTGGCGGCAGCAGCAGTACTTGTGTCTTATGATACAGCAGCAGCTACAAACTCTGATCCAGCAATATGCAAAAGGAACTGGTCAGCTATTTCTGAACTTCTCGAGCAAGTATTTTGTACCTCCTCCAGACCAAAGGCAGCAGGCAATAGGTAAGCATGCTGTAAATTTATAACAACAAGCTATCAGCTGGACTCTGCTGACATAAGAAAATGAAGTAGCATAGTCAATAAAATATTTTCTTAGGTCTTTTTTATGGGCTATGTCCCTTGTTTCCTCCTCTCTCTCAGTATTTTATTATTGGAAATCATCCTTTTTATCCAGATGAGTTATAAGTTAAAGAGGTAAGACTGTGACAGCCACAGTTATTACCATACTCACAAGGTGCTACACATCTGCTAAAACAGCCATAACAACCTGCCATGAAAGCTCAATTCATCTAACCATAGAATAAATTAGATTGGAAGAGACCCCTAGAAGTCATCCAGTCCAACCTCATGTAAATATATAGTCTTTTCAGGATATCTCTTACTTTCCCTTTGCCACTCAGGTAGCTTGTTAGACATGGAGAGAAGGAATACAGATCTTCCTCCCAGAAAAGCTGAAAGACCCCCTGGGCTTGAAGCCACCATTCAGAGAATGGCTGACACTGCAGTGTTACGTGGCAGAGGAAAGGACACAAAGATATTGTTGCCTTGCCTAGCCAGAGTCACAATTTATCCTAGAATATAAACGAACTTCATTAATACAGATATAGTTTGAATTTGACAAGCTTAGGCTTTAAAGCCCTCGTTTAAAAAAGTGATGGGTTCTTTAATGGCTAACACTGGTTGGTGCTTTCCATTTCCCTTCTCTTCTTAAAAGCAGTTCTGCCAAACATTCAATTTTCTACTAGCAAACTACCAAAGGAGTGATTCCACAGCTGACTCAGAAGAAATAATTTTATCAACTGACTAGGTTAGCCTCTTCATTTACATTTATATGATTGCTGCAGAGAGGCTCCACTCAGGATTAAATTTGTGTAATTCTGGCTGCTGTACAATACAGTTCTGCCCAAGGCTCACAGCAAAACAACTTTTAAAGAATGAGAGTCAAAACGCGATTGTCTTAAATGTGTTCAGCTCTGTAGCCAAAAGAACTGCCTTAGAAATATTCAATTCAAGGACCAAACACAAAGATGAACCCTTATAATTTTAATAGCTCCAAAGAAGGACTTTGTCAACTTCCTATTTAAAAACACCTTTATAATAGTATACCTGTGCAGCAAAAAATATACAGTTCAATTTTAATTGCATTGCTATTATTGTTATTGTCTTACAGATATAATGAGCAAGTGTGCAAGCATTACATAAAGCATGTGAACTCTGTTTAGCTAATCTGCCTCCAATGTACTTTATTAAAGCCTTATGGCAAAGCGGAGGGAGTATTGGAGAGTCTGCTCATGCTCGTCTTGCAAAGCAACTGAGCACAATGAAGAAACTTGTGAATAATGGAGGAATTTGTTGCACCTCCTTCTTAAAGTCTTCCAGAGGCTCTGTGAATCAGGCACAAAGGTGTCCAGGAATTTTTATTTAGGTCAGCGATTTCTCAGCACTTGTTGTACATTGTTCTACTTTAAATCACTATTCCAGTCTTATGTTAGTATGTCTTTATTAAATATTCATGTCTAAATTTGATTTTAGTTTCATCTCCATTGTTCACTTTCACTCACTGAGATCTTCATCAAGCAACTGGCAAAGATTCAGATGGATCAACAATGCAACATTCATGTCCATGAAAATTTATTAAGTAACAAGTACTTTTCATTGTACTTCCAAGCTAATGACCTTGCAAGGCACGTTTTTTATCTCACTTCCAATTGTTCTTATTATTCTTATTTCCTCACTTATGTTTTCATTCCACCATACCACTTCTTTTTTTTCCCCCTCTTCTAAAAATTATTAAAATGCAGACACAAACTTAATTAGGTGATACCCACCAAAAAATTAGATTTTTTTAATCTGAAATAGCAGGCTGAGGGTATTATACTCAGAAACGGTTCCCTTCATAGAAAGGAGTTATTGAATAATGAAATAATTTCCTCCACAGAAGCAAAGAAATTTTTCTAAAAATCTGAAAAAGTACAAGTAATTTCCTCTATATAAGCCCTAAAGTTCAAGTGTTAGCAGAAGGCCTACCAGAATTGATATTCATGCTTTGAAGCACTCATATAATTTGTATCGATTCAGCCAATAAAAAACATTAATGGAATAGAAGATTCACGTGACTAATTAAATCAATAAAAACAGCAATATTAATCCAGACTTGCATCAGTATCTAAAAGCCAGTATCATCACCCAAGCCCAGACAGAAGTTAAGCAGCTAATAAAATGGTTTTTTGCCAGCACTACTCCTAGATGACTTGAACTACAATTATCTTCGCTTTCCTTTTGTGTGCTTTTTCACTATTATAGTCAAGTGAACTGAAAATCAAAAGCACAATAGCTTCCCATTAATTAATACTAATAACAATAAAATTGTTTTCAGTATACTTCACCTTGAAAGTAACTATTGAAGTGAGATTATTTTATTTATGCCAATGTACATTTTGATTTAGTGATGTTTGCACAGAGGCTTACGTGGGATTAGTAAAATTTGGCACTTATTAACTACTTCACTCACCAATGAAAGTCAGCATTTTCCAACAGCGATCAAAAGTATGAATTAATAAACAGTAAATTTACTCATATACTCACAGAAAACAACTGTTTCCTTCAGATACCACTATTAAATAGCAGCTTATTATCCAATTTTGTATTAAGGTATGTAAATGAGGAATATTTCTTGCTTACAGCCAAATGCAACGACCTTACATTTGCAGATATATCTTCTATATCAAATAAATCTCTGTTGGGCTTTAAGATTAAGCAGTAGCAAAATTATTTGGATATTTTTAAAATCAAATATTCCCAAAGTGGAAAGAGCAAACATGCTGCTGCTGGAGGTTATGAAAATTAGGTCCTGACGACTACAAAACACATAAGAATTCATGGTGACTTGTAAGAATATCTTTCCCAGGATTACTGTCCTGGCCAAATTCCAAAAATGTAATTGTTTTCCTGCTACTTGAAAATCCCTCGGCAGTTTGTCCTGGATTATTTATTCTCCATATTCTGCACAATTAAAATGTTTCTATACTCCAGTTTCACTTCCAAAAAGACAGATTTCACTGGCCAGTAATGTTCTTACAAACTTTACCCTTTCTTTTTTAATTTTACAAAGTGTCCTGCAAATATTAATTAAAAGATTAAGTAGAAATATTTTTTAGGCTACAAATAATGCGTATCATTACCTAGCTTTTATCCACCATGCTTAGCTTTACTGAAACATTTCTCAGGAAGCATGGCAGTTTCCACTTCTTCAACTACTACAAGCTTTGTGACCTCTCCAAAATTGAAATAAATCACTGACACCTGCATAAGAAAAACTTGTGTACTTTTGTCCTGTCTCTCTGCCATAGTGCATCCTCATTAAACGTAGGAAAGGTAGTGAAATCATGGCCATTACTTTGTCTGTGGCAAAATCCCCATTTATTTCACAGAGGCCAGTTTTTTGCCTACAGGTAGATGTTCTACTGGACTGGAGAAAAGCTGGATCATGTGGAAGTAATTACCTTAGAAAGTGGAATGATATGTGAAAAGAATACCTGAAAAGCTCCTGAAAACCTATGATAAAAAAATGTCATAGCAACAACCTCAACCCAGTCTGGAAACTGTTTGCAGGGAAGCAGGAGAGCCTTAAATGTGAACGACAGTACAACCAGTAAAATACTAGCTAGCTGTGTTGGCAGAATACTGATGCAGTATCTCAGATGTGATATCAAATTCATTTTGGTGATGGACAAACTCAGATGTCTGCATGACATTTTAAATATTATCACTGTTCATTTTTAAAGTGTTTTAAATGATGCAAGAAATATGATGTTATATAACAAAGACATACATAATGTAAGGAACCACCTGTCTTGACCAGATACATTTTAACGGTATTTGCTGAGTCTGAAATAAATTAAATTGTTTGTATGCAGAGACATAATATTTCACAATCTTGGGAAACTTCAGGTAAGGGGAGTGAAACTACAATTACTAATCAGATGTCCCTGAATCCTCATGTCAGCTAACTAGTTCATGACGTGACATTAAGTTCAATCAGGTTCTGAAGGCTGTGGTACGGACGCACTCTGTACGACAGGGAAACATTTGCTCAGCTTGTCAGCAGTGTAATTCACTTGAGTCTCACTCAAAAATGCCCTTGTGTTTCAACTAAGTATGATGATGTGACAAAGTAATGAAGATGGTAAAGGCTTAGATATAATGGAGTGCCTTAACTCCGTTTAGCTGTGGCCTATGGGATAGGATGAGCTTTTCATCTTTTGACAGGACAGTAAAATCTTTTCTTTCTTTCCTCTAGCATATTTTAGCTGGAAAGCTAAAACTATTCATTTCTGATTCCCAGAAATTCTTAGACACTGCGTTAAACACATTCCAACTCCAAACACTAACATGTATTCTCTCAGGTACCTCTTGTAATCCTTATTTGTTGCGGAGCATTTATAGAATAAAAGCCTTCCAAGTTGAACAGCTGAGTCTACATCCATAGCTTTTTCTTTCCCTCCTGGTGCCCTACATGACCAAGCTAGCATGAAGTACAGAATATCGATTAGAAGTGTACTATGTATTCTTTGCGCCGCAAGTTAAATTACCGTATACTGTATATTTTTAATTTCCCACATATAACAATAAACATGATTGATTCTTCAATTTCAGAGCATCGTCTTGGCAATTAAGAAAATAAATACCCTTTCCGTGTACAGCTCGCTTTTTTCCTAAGTAAATGTCTGCAGTGTATTAGCTCATGTGTGACAGACAAATAACCACTCCTCTCCCTGTAGGCCTCATTCCGTTTTCTCTTTCTTTTTTTTTTTTATTTATTTAGAATCTGCCATTCATTTTCACACCTGACAGTAAAAACCTCAGGACGTGGTTGTTGTGAAGAGGATTATCTTTCAGATCAATGCTGAAATTGATTCCAAACCACACTATTTATCAGCCTGCAGCTAAAGCACTAGGAGTCAGGAAATATTTCCTCTTCTTCAAATCCATTCTTATTCTGCTGCTGGAAAATCACAATTCTACGGTCTCCATTAATACACACCTTTTCTATTGCTTGCGCATGTGAAGTATCAATGTCAACCAGACAATGCAGTTAGTTGCATTATCAAATTCGCTTCAAAAAGAAACAAAGTAAGAAAACAACAGTGTGCAACAGAGCAAATTAATTTTTGCACTACTTCTGAATAGTTGCTGATGCTAACTAGGAATATAGCCTTGCTATGACTATCTGATGTTTCTGAATCTCTTCTGTATTTCACATAAAATATATTGTATATTTCTATCAGTATCATATAATGATACGAGAAATACACATTAAACGTCTCTTTTCAAAGCCACACTTACACGCTTGGTTTTCGTTGCTTGTAGACTGAAAAAAAAAAAAAGAAAGAAGAAAGCCCACTGCATTGCTATGACTATGTATGCAAACTACAGAAAATTAAAACAAAGAGATTCACCAAACTATCTAGGCATGACACAACAGTCATTCAGGTACGCAAGGTCAGATCAGTTAAACCCTGTCCTGCTTCTATGATTAACAAACTTCACAATGAATAATTAGGGACAATCTGATGAATGGTGAAAGTTAATGGGAGTCTTTCCATTTATTTCAGGAACTATATTAAGCCTTTATATGTTTGAGACTATAGTGACACTGTTAGCTCATTATGACATGACTTAAATTGTAGTTTAATACCGCTGAAAGTACAGGACAAAGCCTGTGGTGAAGCTTAATCTAATGTAGTACATAAGCTCCAAATAAATAAAAATTGTAATTTACAATAAGTAAAGGCACACGAAGTGTAGGAAAATTTAAAGTAATGTCAAATAACATTAATATATGGTGAATAAAAAGATGATAATAAGTAGTTAGATTAAGCAATCCTGGTTTCTTCTGACTTTGTTTCTTTTATAAGAGAAAACCTGCAGTTTGTGACTACGATTCTAGAGTTTCATCAGCTCTGCCAAGCTCTCAATGGCAGAATGGGGATGTTTTGAATTCCACTAGAGTTGCAAACTAAAAATTGTTAAAATAAGATTTAATTAATGAAAGTTTAATATTAAATATGTTTAAAGTGGATACTAAATTCATATGTCTCAAATTCAGACAGCCAGTTAAATATCCATTGCCAAGACCTAGGAGGTCTTTATAGGAAGCTAATGTTTAATTCTTTCTGAGAGCAAAGACCTGTCTCAACAGTTTGTTGAAATAATGAAAGCAAAACAATAGCTAATTTTGATCATTCAAGATATAATATTTAACATTTTTGTGGCAGATTTAATCTTTGAATTTGTTTTAATATATCTCCTAATTAAGATATATGTAAGCTATTTTCACCAATTACCAGATTATTATATATGTGTTTTGATAACAAAAGACATCCATAAACCATCCTTAGAAAGGGTAACTGGTATAATTAATCCCCTACCTTCTTGCTTGAACTTTAATACTTGTTGGAAGAAGTGACTTCAAAGATGTACCTCTGATAGAGCAATATGACCACTACAGTTGTCCTCTGATGCTAGAGGTGAACCTTGTGGCTTATATCACTGCTGTGCACTCTTCATAATTTTATAAAAAACAATGTACCACTTCCACAAAAAAAGACAAATTTACCCAAATCAATTACTGACACTCCTAGAAGAAATTTAATGACCTGCAGGGACGCAAATATACTATGTGCATGTACTTTTTATAATCTTCTATCAAGATTGATATTGAGCAAACACTTTACATAATAAAAAAATTTGAACTATTTAGAAATCAAATCACTTCATGGGTACACTAAGGGAATATGAAATCTCTTACTATTAGCCAACCCAGTACATTTTTCAGCATGATCACATTTTTCTTTATCTTACCATTATTTTTCTTTATCTTTTAATTTAAATTACTCCAAACTTCCAAACAAAATGTGCAGAAAAGTAAATCTGGCAAAACAAGCCCTTTCGCTTTGGGCTTTCCACCTTCCATTTCAGTTTCTCATACACACTATTAATCTCAAAACAGAAGGAAAAAGGAAGCCATACTGTTCATAAAATTCTGTTCTTCCAGAAACACATGCAGCACATGCAGCCTGGAGCATTTGCTCATATTTAGAACAGCAAAGCACTCAGCAAGACAGAAGATTGCAATTTTTTATGATCTGTGTTGAAGGGACAAGCACTTACTTTAAGTATGATCAATACAAACCAAAATTCCTAATAACACTCCGTGTTACTCATGAATTATTTTGACTTTTTCATAGAGAAATGAAAAGAACAATGTTTTCAGAGTTCATGGAAATTCATTTATATCAATGAAAAGAAAATCATATTTAAAGGGGGTTTGTTTCTACTAGAAGTGAAATATTATACACCAGATCTACTAATAGGAAATAAACCAAAAATAAGTCTTATCACACATATACACAAAATGATTGGAAATTCATATTGAGCATTGTAGCATTTCATTTCTAAGACAATATTCTGAAAGCAGCTCACAACACTTCATCAAACCACTGAAAATACACTATTATTTACATTAAAAATAAAAAACGGGTATTTTGTACAGCTGGGTTTGCCTCAGAAACTGCATTTTAACTATCCTAACTGTGTCTTGAGCATATCAGTAAAGAGCTATCACTGAAATACCCTGATTAGTGGGAAAATGTTGGATGAAATGGCATTATTATTATATAGTAGATTCTTAGTTACAAAACCTCTTAGGAAATTATTCTACTGATTTACACAGCTATGACTACTGTGCTAGCCTTTTACTTTGGGCATAGTAGGCTACTGTTGGTTACTTTTTATCACGTTAGGCAATTATTTCCCACTATAATTCTTGACTCATTGGTCTATCTACTTTTTTCTAATACAGATATAAAGAAACATTACCCAGATAAATGTGATCTTACAGCTACATATCACATTTAATAAAATCCCATTAGCCAAGGAAAATGGGTCAGTTAAGAAATTATCAGAGACCCACAATGTCTCTGTAACTTTATAGCTTAATTTGAGTTAGGGTCGAATCCCTTCCTCAGGTTTTCAGATGATAGCTGAGGGCTGAAACTGACTCCTTTTGCTTAAATGTTGAGCAAAAAATTGTCTTCAGTGTTCACAGATATTTGCTGTATCTGTGTCTACAGGCAGATATATTTTCAAATTATGATGCAACATACTGATCAAGACCCTGGACTTGATTTAGGGTATCTGGATTCTATACTTCACTTTGCCACAGTCCTGCTGGGTGATCTTTCCCATTTATTTTGTCTCATTTCTCGATTTATACTGCAAGTCCTGATCCCATTAGATGTGGTGACACAGAATATCATCATATCTAACTTCAAGGCACCTGATCCCAACATGGAATTTATAATCTAAGGTAAGCATGCAAATGACTAATATAAGGAGAGTTTAGGGCCTGAAAACAGGATTCACAACAAGGATGCAAAGCAGAAATCCACCTGACCTAGACACTAAAAGCATGTTGTCCTTGTGTAGTGCAATGCCATGTAGATGCTACCAATGAATAAAAGGTTTCCAGTCTTGAAACCAAAAAAAGCTGTGTCAGCATATCAGTTCACCAGTACTGAATAGTTCTGCAAAGTGCAGGGTTAATTGGCCGAAGCATTGAACTGAGCTACTGAAGGTATGTAATTTCCAGAATATTAGCTAGAATACCTGCGTTCAGTGCTGCACTGGAGCAGGTGGAGTATCTTTACACAGTGCTGCACTGCTTGACATAGGCAGGTCTAGCAACAGGGGGAGAGGGTGTTCTTCAGAGTCTAGGTTTCCACATCAGACCTGCAGGCAATAACAAAGATTTGGCTTGTTACTCCCTGTTTATTTAAGGGACTGAAAAAGTATCCCTCTACATGTGGACAACCAGCTTAGTCTGCTTTGCAGCCTGAACATGGAAAACTTATGCAGTTAATGTCTTGGAACACTCATCAGAGATCTAGGCTACTATGATTAGGTCTCCATCCACCTGAATTAATTTAAATTTATGTTTCCCATAACCCACAGTTGCTTAACCACTTCATGCTTGGTTTCTTAATCACCAAGCAAAAAGTTCATGCCATTCTTAATCTGTTTACTTCAGGTATGCCCTTGTGAGTGAGGAGATCAAAGTTTACAGAGATAAGGAAATAGAGATTATGATTTAATATCTGAATGAATGAGGACACTCACCTGAGAACACAGGTGAATGGAGGCCAGCATTCCCATACATTTTTACATTTAGCAGTCTTTACATAAAGTATATAAATAGCACTGAGAACAGGGAACAGAAGTCAGGATTATCACTTCATGAAGAATCCTAAAGTTAGGTCTCTCACAAAGCCAAAGCTGATTACACTGCTTCTAGCCCCACAAATCTGCTATTTCTTGTTACACTGTGTCCCTTCTTTAAGAGAAGCGATGGAAGACGAGTCTCTGCCATGACAATCTTATCTCTACTCCAGTGGCCAAGAAGTGGCCAATCCTCTAAAGGGTTAGAGTTTCCACTACTACAGACTGAAGCATGTTTACAACCACAGTTATTAATTAAATGCTGTTACCTCCATGTTATGATATAAATGGTGGACAGAACAATTACTGTGACTGATGTGCTGAAATCTCTTCTGTTACTGCATGCATTAGGCATGGTCCAAGGATTTCTGCTGCTCTGGAGTGGACTATCTGGTTTATGAACTCCAAAACAGGTTTAGGTATGTGGTAGGGGCATATAGATGGTGCCCCTACTGCATACCTAGATAGTGAGTACTTTGAATAGCTTCAGTTGCAGATGTGTAAGCATGTAAACAATTTAACTGACAGAAAATGAGACGCTAGTCCACGTTTGATGGATCACGTACTTAGATTTGATATACGAGTTTCTCTTTTCATAGAATCATAGAATCATT